>NC_031768.1:31536229-31564424 GCF_001522545.3 Parus major
AGGGAAGGGAAGGGAAGGGAAGGGAAGGGAAGGGAAGGGAAGGGAAGGTTCATAGTTAGCAAGCAGCCCTCAGAAGGAATGAAGGAAATCCAGAAATATGAGTTGGCAGTATGAACCTTTTATAATGCATTTTGCTGGCCAGCCACATTGACTGAATATTTTTGTTTCCTGATGAAGAAAGTATTTTTCTCAGCTTCTCTTTGAATGCACAACCACTCTACAGATTGCATCTGTGTGTGTGCAACTGTTTTTACCTCCACAGCTCCTAAAAAATTATCCAGGAAGCAGCAACTGGGAGGAATGCAATGCTTTATAAGAAGCTGAATTTCCTTACCCTCAAACTTCCAAGCCTGGCATGCAGTAAAGCCTGTGTGGCCAGAAATGGCTCTGCTGTCAAGTTAAAGCTTACAGATTTTGCTCAGTGTTTTGCATTAATGAGCAGGGATTAATTTTACTGAAGAAAGCATCAGTGCTACTTAGAGATCTTGTGGGAGCAGTCATGTACAGTTCTTGGCAGAATTCCTTCATCATCTAGTTAATAACTTTAGTTTCCTGCACTGTTGACCCAGAGATATCTTCGAGGAGAGATGGATGATGGAAATAATTTTTCTTTTAATCTTTGATTAAACATGGCAATGACATACTTGGTCTGATATACATATTGTAAGAGCTGTTTCAAGGGAAGAGGCCATGGGAAAGGATGGACTATCTTTCATTAGCAGAGCCTTTCTGTATATGTTCCTGGTGAAACAAATTACTCATTGTGGTAAGTGGTTACCACAGGGTTTTATTCTAAACTGAGTGTTAGCTTTGGGACCAAGTTTAATTTATTTTGTCAAAGAAAAAATTGGATTTAATTCTCCTAACTAGATTTTAGTAGTTTTCTGGAGTCAATACAACATAATATAGAGAACTTCATGAGGTTACATGGCAACAGAGCCATTGTCTTCTATGTTCAGTCTCTCTTTTGAGATTTACAGGACCTAAGTTGGAAAGTGATGTGAATTCTGCTCTGTATGAAGTGGAAACAAAAGCAATTGGTTCTGGATACAAATTTTTGATTAGTTCTCAATCTGAAAAATGTCTTTTGCATGGCAAAAAAACCCATTAATAACTTGGATCATTTTACTTCCCTATATATATGAAAATACCCCTACATAAGCAGGGCACTGTGCAAAAACTCAGCAGTACCAGTACCATCTATTCCCCATAGCTTACCCCGAAAATTCATAGTAATTGAAAAGTACAGAGATCCAGCTGACTGATTTTTCGTCTGCTGTTTTAGGGGTTACTAAATGCTGGCCTGTCAAACACACTAATCCAATAAATTTGTCATAGGAAAGAGCTAGAAAGGCTCTTCTTCTTGAGAAATTCTTGAGCAATTATTATTTTTTTGCTTAAAAATTTTTGTATTTGTACTGTTCTCCTTTGCATCACAGAGGTGCTGAAAGAACGCTACAAAATGTGTCCTCTTTGCTGTAAATTAACAGGTTTCTGGGATGGGGCATTGAACAACCTGTTCTAGTGGAAGGTGTCCCTGCCCATAGTGGGGGGTTGGAACTAGGTGGTTTTTAAGGTCTCTTTCAACTTCCAATGATTCTATGATTTTAAAAGTGACTAATAAGATTTTGATAACCCTCCAAAATCTGGTCTGCTTAACATTAAGGTTTGACTGCTCTTCATTCAATGCTGATTCAGCTTCCATAAGTCAGCATTTAAGTCAGGCACCCAAACATTCAGAATCAAATTTCCCAAATACCCAAATTTTTCCAAGACTACAATGAAACCAATCAAAAAAAATTCTATGAACTCTGAAAGAAGAATGATTAAAAGTATTTTACTTAAATTAGATAAATTTATTTCTTGATCTTTTGTAAACATAAAGAAATGTCTATAAAATGATTTTTTTCTAATAAAAAGGTAAATTGCATCAACATGCTTCATCTTTTTTTAATTTCAGAAGTAAATTCTCTGCTATGCTCCTCAAATTAATATTTGCTGTCTGAAAATATTCACATAAAATATTTTGTGTTATATTATTAGGCCTTTTCATTGCACTCTCCTAGACATAAGATTAAATTGGAATAAACAATGTTAATTAAAAACTAGGGATAGGGGCATCAAGAAAGAATTTTTTTTAAAAAAAGGTGCTGCTAAATTATTAAAAAATGTCATATTTTTGTTTACAAAACATTGGCTAACATCTCCTGAGACAGACATGCAGTATTCTGTCAAAAAAGTCTCTGGGAGAGAACATTGGTACAGGTATATATAGGATTTATGACATGTTTAATTTAAATCCTATTCTCTTCTCTGCTTCTAGTTTGTGTAACTGTTGTAGATTTTTGGAACCCAAAGCAATGATTAGTGATTAAGAACACAATATGTTGGATGAACTTTGTATTAAGTAATAATTTACAACCTAGAAAGATTCGGGGGGAACAAACCTAGGGCTTGTTGAATACTCAGCAAATGAAAGGCCAAGAGAATGACGTAGCTGCATGCATGAAAATGTTAAAACTGTACGTTTTAATATGTATGATTAGCTCTTATAACAAAACTGGAATCTATGAGGAAGCTTGTGAGAAGCAGAAGTATTTCAGGCATAGGGAAAACATGTGCAAACGTGAATGTTTTACATGATCTCATTCACATGGCTGAGAAACCCATCTGTTTCTGTTTTCTTGCTTGCTTCCTTTCAGTCACACAGAGTTCTGTGATGCCACCCAAATAAAATAACCACCATCAAAGCAAATAAAGGCAATTCCCTTATCTGATAATTGTGGCCTTTCTCATCCCCTGCTGTGTGTGCTTCTTAAAAAACCAGTGTCATTGCATCACCAGCTCCCAGTACATGATGTCTCATTTGTACACCACAAGAAACAGAGCTGGTAAGAAATGTTCCCAAGAACTAGAAGGCCATTCATCGTCAATTAACACCACACTTTAATGGGTTTCTTAGCAACAACGTTTGCTTTAAGCATAGGCCCTTAAGGGACGTGTTCTGTGTTGTCAAAAAGCAAATGAAGACAGCTATTGATACTTATAGTGTTGCATGCTGAATTACAACATACAAGGATAGCTATTTCAAAATTACGTTTGGAGTCAAAGTGCTTATATTCCAAGATGTTTCCATTAAGAATGAATTTTCCTTTCCATTCCCCCAGTGGGATTTGCATCTAAAATGTGTGGTCTGCTGAAGGAATTTCAGTCAGGAATTGCCAAAAAAAGATGTCCAATCTCCAATCTTGAAGTTATAGATAAACTCCAATACCAGTGAAGATCAAATCCAGGTGAAAACATTTAGTCAGAATATTTTTAGGGAAGATACAGAACCAAGGCATTGAAAATCTTTCAGGAGGCCATCCGGTTCTATAAAAAATTTCCAATCTGAAGTATGCATAGTTCCAGGGCATAACTTTACCCAATGACAAAATTTCTCTTAATGCTTCACATCATTTTTCATCTAGTATCTGATTTTTCATCCTTCTGTTATTCAACCACCTAGGCATGTAGGACTGCTCATTTCCTTCTCTTTTTTTGGCAAGCATTGCTTTTTGTGTGTAAGAATAATATTTTTTCTGAACTAAAAATGCCATTCTTGGGTTCATTTTGCATACAACAGGTTTTCTTTTTCTTCTTACTGATCATTTTTTCTCCCTTTATTTTTCTTGAAGGCGCTAATAGAATCATAAAATTATTTGGGTTGGAAGGGACCTTAAAGATCATCTAGTTCCAGCTGACATGGCCAGGGACACTTTTTATTAGCCCAGGTTGCTGAGAGTCCCATCTGACCTGGCCTTGAACACTTCCAGGGATGGGGAATGTTGACCAAAGTAAGTCTAATACTCTCACTGAGCCCTAAGTAGAGGGAAAGCTTTGACTTAGTACTGTACCTTGGAGTCAGAAACTCATGTTTGTGTAGACAGCTGTGGCTGTACATCACACAGGCTCTGTAACTGCTCCCCCTTCCTTGGGGTCTGCCTACACATGTTCAGGCCAGTTTTGCTATGGCTTGGTTGAATCAACTGTGATCACACTGTTATGAAAGAGCTGGCACAGAAAAAGCTCCTCTTCCCCTGGAGCTGCCTGACCTTTCCTGTTGCCTGCCTGCCTATTTCTCTAGGCATGGCTACACCTGGACAGGTACCTCACTGACCATGACCTACAGATTTGACCTGGCTGGACCTCAGCCCTGGCCCTGTGACCGTGCTGAGCAGCCACGTGGCTCTGGGTTTACCTGGTCACCATCCCTGGGCTTGTCGAATCCTGCGAGGCCCTGGCTGGTCAGGACAGAATCCCATGGCCACCCCGAGCACTCTGCACCTGTTTGTGGAAGTTGGCCAGTGCTGTGGTCTGGCAGCAACTCAGGATGACCCATGGGGTCCTTTCAGACCCAATCAATGTCCAAAGATATGTATTCCCTACTCTGTATAGTGCAGTTGGCTGCAGGTGGAATTTTTCCCTGTATTTTACCTGACTAAATGCAAGATGGACTAGCTGATATTCCTTCAGTCATTTGGACCACTGTAAAAAAAGGTAATTATACAGATTTGCAGAGAGTTATTTTAAAGGAGAGCTGTTGTTATCTACAACCCAGGCATGCAATAGCCTTCAGTTAAATAAAACTTTCATTTTAGCTAGTTTATGTTATTTGCTAGATAATTAATCAGAGGGTGTTACTCATCTCTGACCAGTGATGCTTGCTGGATCTGCCTTGTTTTCTGGGCTATTTCACAGCTGTCAACAATGTTAAGCCTCATTTCAAATATTTTTTAAAATAGCAGTAGTTTTTTGGGCACTATTTTTGTAATGTTTCCATTGTCCTTTTAGCACTCATGCTAAAAGGTAACCATCAAATGGTGGTGAAAATAAGCCACATGTTAAATTTAAGCAAGTTCTAAAACAAGGACTGTGGATAGACAACTTGTCTTCTCCTGGGTGGACTCCTTTCTCAAGGACTACTTCTTAAAAAATAAAAAAAAATTGTACATTACAATCTGTACAAAACCTGTACAACACAATGGAATTTCTTTGAAAATATGTACAAGACATTTTATTTTAAAGCCCTATTCATGTTTTCATTCTTGTCAAGTTCTTGTCAAGACAGTTTGACCAAGGTAGAAAATTGATGTTAAATAACAATTATGAAAGAGAACATAGCCAGTGTTTCTTTAATCATTGCACCGCCTGGGCCACTGCCAGATGCCTGAGAGCCACCACCACAGCCTGTCCCTGGTGGCCTCCCAGCGCTTCTGCCCTGCCCACGGGCCAGGATGACACATCAGCCCACTGAGGCTGTCAGCCCCTGCCTCTGCAGCACCACAGCAGTGCTGGTCCCCAGCTCTTCCTATCCCTTCCTTGCTTGGCCATGGGCCTGCCAAGCTGGGCCTACCCACAGGACCACAATCCATCCCTGTCCCCAGGGAGATACCAAAGCCCAGGGCTGGAGACGAGCCAGTGGCTCCCAGGGCCCTGCTCCTGGCTGGGAGTGGGATGAACTCTGACTGCCAAGCATTTAGGGAACAAAATATTTTTTCCTCTTAACAATGGTTATTGTTAAAGATATTTCTGCTGTCCTCATTAGCTCTGTCCCAGCCCTTGAGGTCAGGGAGAAGCCATTGTTCAGGCTTCTGAGGGCCTTTTTCTAAGACCTCCCAGTAGCTTTGCAGAGCTATCAAGGTGTGTTTCCTTGCTGTGTATATGTACACAACTCCAAGGGCAAAGCCAGCCCCCTGCACAGACGAGATGAAGGAGGCTGGCACCTCATGCACTACCACCATCTGACCCAGGTGTCAGGAGAATTTTCTTATTTAGGGTGCCCAAGGCTACCAGCAAGTGGTGGATTTAGCTGCCCTTATCACAGGTCTTCAGAATTCTGCTTTCCTGCTTTGTCTTGGTAGCAAAGGAATGGTTGTGCCTGGCGACATCCAGGGAGGGACCTAGGGATTTCATATCTAAGCCTACCTACAGAAGGGTTCCTTGTTGACAAAGGATCTGAAGCAGGCAACTCACTTGCATAACCAGTTTTTGTCATTGAATAGTCATAAGGTTTCTACTTTATTCTTCTTTCTAAATTCTAGAACAAAGTTTCTGTAATGTTTCTTCCTTGCCTTAACCACATCCACTACAACAACACTGCAGTTGTTCAAGGCCTTGCAAAAAATTCAAGAACAGCTCAGGAACTTGATTTCACTCCCCACCCCATGTCTAGCCTTTGAAGAGGTTTATGGATAGACCAGATTACAAATGCAAAGTCGTGTCATTCAGAAAAAAATCTTATGAGGCACTTTCTTCATCAGATATTCTACTGTACCTCTGTGTGTCTTGATCCCACTGCTCTTTTAAAGAACTTAGGGCCAAAATAGGGACACGGAAATGACAATTTCAAAAGGTTTCTTTATTTACTATGAACTGCCTGACTGTATTTTAGTTAAGGTAAACTATTGCACTACATAAATAAAATAATTTAAAAGAATATTTTAAAAGTTAAACACTTTAACACCACACAGGAAAATTATCAGGTTGTTCCTAAACGTGTCTTGTATGGTTCTAGTGATAAAAATTCATTATTTATTTATTTATCTATTGTGACAAAATTTATTTTTGTGATTTGGCAAAGATTGCACAGGGGATTTGTCACTATTTCTGTGAAAGGATGTTGACTTTATTTCAAGTGGCCTGGATGATTTTAGCAAGCATCAATACCCAAAGTATTTCTCTCTCCAGACTATTTGATAGTCATTGCTTAAGCCCCTTACCAACACCCTTTTTTTTCTTTTAATTCAGTCCCTCTGCCACTCTTTTCTGCTAGTTAAGAACAGTTTTGGGACTTGCCAAAGAGTTATTATTTTCTTTCCAGTTAATGTGTTAATTTACACAATTCTGCCACCGAGCTATGGAAGATAAAACAAGATCAAAAAAATTGCAAGATTATTGGTTTCTTTACTCTTTGTTGCAGGTCAGAAAATTGCATTTTGACCAAAAAATACCCTCTGTAAAAAACCAAAAACAAACAAACTATTTCTGAACAATGTCTTCTAAACCTTGCATTTCAAGAATCTTCCTGAAGTTATGAACAATATTTTCTCTTTATGAAGAGATGTATCCATCCACCCTCCACAAGTTTGGTTTACAAAATGGCTCTGTTTCCTAGGCAAAGAAAGAAAAGACCTTTCAACATTCTGAAGAAAACTGGTTATGTTCTTTGGGTCAGAAATAATTTCTAAAAATCAAGAGCTGTTATATTTCTGTTTTCTGGCTCTTGCTCTGGATTGTATTGTTTCCAAAAGTGAATCTATATTTTTCAATAATTTAACAATCCAGAAGTACCTCTATTCTATGCTGTAAAGTTACAGAGGCTGTAGTGCATATCCTCAAGAGGAAATGTCAGCATAGATACAGGAATGTAATTCAAGCTCTATTGATTTATATTTGCTGAGAATACGTTGGTTAATGTGATACAAGAAAGGAATGTACGCTTTGAAAGACAGGGAAAACCTGTAAGGAAACCAGCTGAAGTTGCTACTTGCCAAGACAGTCCTTTTCTGTTGCATTGATAGATAACAAGTGTTTCAAAGGCAAAGAAAATCCCACCTGGGAGTAGTAGAACTCTTGTCTTACCCTTGACTTGCCATACATATTTTCAAATATTTTTTAAATGGTCCTTTGTGCCATGTGCCTGATTAGTACACCTCATTAGAAACATCTCAAAGGGTTTATTTTCAGAACAATAATCTTATAACTCTTGCCCCCATCATCAAATTTAAAAAATCAGAAAGATATTTCAAGGGCAACTCTGGATTAAATATCTGTCTTCAGAAAATCTTGGTCATGGACATTGCTGTCAAAAAATAGCAGTCTGTTAGCGCTATCCTTTTGTCAGCTTTGTTTGTCTTGTGCACCTGAGTTTAAGAGTTACAAGGCCATGGAAATAGAATCTGGCAGTCTCCTTCTTTGCCACCATATCCAAAGGGATCTCCTAACTTCTTAAGACCTACAGCTTCAGTGAAGAATATATCTCACCAGCTAACTGAGGTATCTGTGTTTGGCATTGTCCTACTACCTTCACACAAGTTTCTGTATTTAAAAAATACATATAAATACATATAAATACATATAAAATACACATAAATACAATAAAAAATGAGAGAAAGGGCATTAGCAGGGAAAGAAAGGCTGAATACAGTGCTGAGCCTCCCTCTCAAACACATATCTGTTTCATAATCTATCCTTGAGACAGTGAATACAAATATGAAGAGAACATGACAGAGCCTCCTGATCATGGGATAAGAATGCTCACCTCAGTTGGTGTAGGTCAAATGGGGATCAAAGCAGTTTAATTTATGGCATGCATTGAACTGATAATCAGTGCATTCAGGACTGATATCAACACACAAACAAATATAAGATGTGCCTATGATCATCAATGCAGTCTGTTGTGTTGTAGGACAGGTAGAAGTGCAGCACCTCTTCACCAATAGGGAAAACCTCAGGAGTCCCTGACGTAAGACCTTCTCCACAGTATTCTGCTTTGCCTTCTTTCCACATGCTCTTCTCTGCTGGGTTGCTCCTGGCTGCCTTACATGTTTTTTCACACAAACAAGGAAAAGCATCTGAAACGGCTCAGCAGGTGGAAACAGAATAGACAGTGGTGACAGAGTACGGGGGTGGAGTGTGGTGCCCTAAAAATAGGTATCCATGGGCTATTTAAATGTTCAGAGTTGTCAGACTTTTACTTCAGAGTGCCATGAATGTCTTTTTAGGGTGGAGGTGCTGTAACTGATAGCCCATAAGGATTTCTTTCCCAAATGTCACTGAATTCCTCATGGTTATGTGACAGCAGCAAGCCCAGTTCAGCACATTTAGTGGAGTTTGGAGACTCATCAGCTTTCCATGAAGTCAGTGCTTAGAAACAGAGAATTATGGAATTGCTGAGGTTGGAGAACACCTTTGACATCAATGAGTCCAATTGTTAACACTGACAAGGCCACCACTAAACCATGTCTTTAGCTACCACATCTACATGTCTTTTACCTACCTCCAGGGATGATGACTCAACCACTTCACTGAGAAGCCTGTTTCAATGCTTGACAACCTTTTTAGGGAAGAAATATTTCTGCTGAGCTTGGGAAGCAACCTCCTAGTAATGCTGAAATGACGAGTATGGGTTTATTTTGAAATACCATAAGACAAAAAGTCAAAATAATGTCATGCATAATATACAGTAAGTGCCTTATGGTGTTAGGAACATAGCAATATAGTTCAATTTGGGAATCAAATTACTTTGGGGAAGAGGGGGAGATTGGTAATGCCTATTCAGTATTACTGGAAGGATTGTAGCTTCAAAGGGCCTCTTATTCCCTTCCTCTGTGTAAGGTAAGGGTTTCCCTTTGCTGGTGTTCCCAGCATCTTGGCTTAATAGGCAACTACTCCTGCTTGTAACAAATCTACCTTATCCTGATTTAATATTATTATTTCATACTAGGACGTTTGATTTAAGTGGGCTGAATCTTCAATGATGTACACTGTATGAGTTACTGGAAAAGTTAGTCTACCCCAATTTTGGCAGCTAAAGAACTAAGCTGAGTACCTGTAGTACATTTAAAGTTGGTTCAAAGGAAAAAGATGCCTCCATAAATGACTCATCTTACCCTAAAATAGTTCTCCTAGACAGATAGAGTGAGCTGTCTCTGAAGGTGGCCATTTTTCCCCTAATAACTGTAAAAGAAGACTGCTGTGACTGGCCCAAACAGCCATCTAACTTTCCTACCTTTAGGATACATTAGATGCCATCTGCTTCCTGGCCTCTAACAGTGTCAAGGAATGTCAAAGAGGCAATGCTGGAAAAATCAGGTTTCCAAGGAAAAAGGAGTGCTAGGTCCAAAATTCCATTTTGTCAGAATTGTGAACAATACTACAGCCTTTGTTTTGTTGGAGATATTCCTATTTTGGAAACAGACTTTCTGTGAAATGTTGTTCACTTTCATATTCTTTTTTTCTTCATCAAATTGTCAGGTGTCTCACACAAAAGTTCCTTTCTGACACTCCAGATTCACAGCACTGTGGGAAGTGCTTCACTGTCTAGGCTTGTGTCTTAGTCCCAGGCAGCACACACTCCTCATCCACAATAAAGCACTTTTTCTTGCTTTGCTAATCCTGAAGAAAAGTAGCTCTTACTCTACTTTATCTCTGGGGTTTATAGCATTTAAACAGTCCAGAGAGCAGATACTCATAACTTGAGCCATTTTAAAAAGCAGAAATTCTTAGATTCCTATTACAACAAAATGCAGATTTGCCCTTTGCCGATTTTTTCAGCATGAAGACTACAAAAGCAGTGGGGAACTGACTCCACACCAAAAGCTGTAGACTAGGAAAATACAACCATACAGATACAACTGTAGAAAGTACACAGAAGCTTTGTTTGTTGCTTTTTTTCCCCTACCTTTCTCAGTTACAATACAGATTTGGTTTGGTTGTATGAAGTATTCATGTTCCTAGAGTCTGTTTTGTTTACAAAAAAAAAAATAAATTATTGTAAATGAAAAGGAATCTGTAACTTTCTCAGTCAGATGTCTAAATCAATGATTCATATTAGAAGAAAAATGTCATAGTGCTTGGGCACAAAAATATTTTAGAGGTTGCTATTGCTTTCAAATGACATAAACAGAGAGACCAATACTGAAGTGACGAAGTCTCATTCAGTAAGAATCCCATGCCAAATTACAGAGACTCAGCAGAGAGACTGCTGCCATGAGTGATTTAACAGTAAATCCACATCACAGGAACTAGACAAGAAGTGGTTTTCAGAGCTAGCATTTGCAGAGTCACATTCCAGGTTTCATTCTGCCTTTAGCCCAGCTGTGTGCCCACTGTAAGGATATCCCTGTGAGACTAAGAGGCAAGATAGACTTGAAGAGAACATCCCCATATTTCAATATTTCTAAATCCATCTTCCCTTTGCAGAGGGTCCTGCTGCTCTGGGAACTCTCCACAGCTGTGTAGAAGGGGCCAGATCCCCCCTGCAACATCTGCTCCCTTCAGAGAACATGCAGAGGGAGCAAACACAGCAAGGCTGTACAAAAGTTGGCTGTCTGTATCCTCCAGTGAAAGACAGATACTGCACTCCAGAAAACAGAGTGTAGGGGAAACTAGGAAGAAGTGGTCACTGCATAATGACTTTCTGCACCTTGGAGATGACAAGGTATTTAACAGATCTCTGATTTTTTTACAATTACACCTGCAAGAATACCCTAGACCCTCTCTTATGGGAGTCAAAACATGCCTTAGACTTGAAGCAGTTTATATACACATTAGAAAGAAATGCATAGAAGGTTATCCTAGTAAGGGTATATATATCTTATATAATTAATACTGAAACATGATTTAAGATATCCACAAAAAACTTGGAATCAAAGGTAGTTCTGTGAGTGACAACTTGGAAGCTAAGTTTTACATTTCCACCTCTTGACTATTAGGAATTTAATGCTAAATGTCAGTGTGTACAGTTTGCACAACTCTAATTGTGTTAATGACGAGTTTATGTTTGTAAGTTCAGGCTTAGCGTGATTGATATTTTAAATAAATTTGTTGCACTAAATTTTAGCACTCATTACTTGTTTAGCATTCACCAAATTACAGGTTTTACTTCACAAGTCTATCAAAAATATAAAACTAAGTTATTTCCCTAAACTACAGGCTAAAATCTGATTAAATTAATATTTGAGTACTTTGATTCCCACCAGTATTTAATAAATACTTTTAGACTTTTCCTTTTTTTTTTTTTCTTATTTGTGGAAATACCTTAGAGCTAAATGGTAAGGAAAAACCTAGCCATTGAATTCAGCATGATCCTTCAGAAAAGATTTTGAAGGCTCAGTGCAATCTATTGAAAAGGCTGTTCTATCAAAATAAAGGTAAAATTGAACGAAAATAGCTATTTCCACTTCTTTGGAGTGATAGCAGAATAGAGAATCTCATCAATTTGTACTCATCTGAGCATAGCAGTTCTTGTTTTATCTACAGATGGAATCTGTAAATGTGAATTTTGTGTCTCCACCTTCTGTTTACCTCCTTGGATGAGTTAGGAAAGTTTCAGAGCTGAAGAGCTGTATGTCCTAAGGCCATTTTGGTGGCATAGACTGTCCTGGTGACCCCATGTCCTCTTTAGATATATCACTGCCATTTAATAGGAGATAATGCATTGATTTTTCATGAGCAAGCAGGGGCACTGTAATTGTATCTGAACAGTCTCTGTTAGCCACATTTTAGTATGGATTTGAGTCAATGGTGTCTGTAGGAATGTGAACTGATTTAAAGTCCAACCCTATGCACAAGCCTGTGTCATATATGGTTGTTCATGTCTCAATAAACTGAGTAATTTTCTAGGTACTAAGGGAAACCAGGACATTTGGGCTCAACCCTAAGGAAAAAGATTACAAACATTTGCAGGCTTGCCTTCCACTTACATATTTGGTGAGCATGATATGTTGAGACTTACAACTCTGTGAGTGGGGAGACACAGAAGCTAATAAATGACCTTTCTACCCATTGCTCATCAATCTTAACTATTGAGACAGAGATTTGACCAAAAGGCCTTCAATCCTTAGCAACCCCTATTCTCACAGAAGAGGGATTTTTTTAACTGCTCAGCTTGCTGACAGTGGTACTTGTACAAGTAACCACCAATAACAATGTCAGAGAACAAGACTTTGCCACAGCTTCTGTCCATGAGTTGGTAGTTTTCCCAGCTGTGTGTTTCAGACTGCTCCTTAGATTGTGCTCTGGATGGCAGAGCTGCCTACTGTTCAGAGCAGGCGTTTGCTCCCCTTGTTCTCTTCGCCTTGATATCTGTTGCACTCTGTTCTTCATCCATTCCTGCCTACAAACACATTCTTCAGTCCAGCAGCAGCTGGGTAGTTTTCTCCCCACAGTAGAATTTCCATGGGTGAGCAATGTGTGTGCTTCAGCTGAGGCCAATGCTCTGCAGTGACTCTACCATATGCTGAGTTCTTGCTCTACTAAATAACTTTTTTCTACCTCACTCCATCGACACTACTAGAGCAAAAATATGGACTCCATCTGAGGCAATTATGCTGCTTCCAATTTCCCTTTAATTTCTGAAGTTGGTCTGTTTGCTGTATTTCTGTACAGGGAAGCACAAATCTACCCTTTGCCAAACATTAGGATAATTTTATGTCTCAGCCTGCTTCTTTGTGAATAAGGTCTAATGGACTATGATGATATCCCAGGCAAAAACAGAGTAAGAGGAATATGAATACATTTTATCCAAATATTATATTTCTTGTGCTATTGTCTCTTACACAACACCCAGAATAAATGCCTTTACAGCTTATCCTCACGTGCACAGCTGACCTCTTCTTCTGTGGAAGCAGCTGTGTGACTGCATGTGATTAGCACATTATTTGCAGACTGAAGCTTGTATCTGGAAAATCCAGCCATTAGGCTGTTGATTAGAGTGAATTTTTCTCCACAACCATGTTCCTCTGACTTATTGTGGCCAACTCTACAATCTATCCAGGTCATTGTTCAGCTGTAGTGTTTTCAGTTTACAGTTTTTCACATTCTGGCCATGGCTCAATATTGTTGATTCATTCTGCTAAAGTTCCTTTACACAGTGTGACTTATCCATGTTTTCACCATTTTACATCTTTAATAGTACAACATTATTTTCTTCTGCTTTAAGAGATCCCTCTCTTTGCATATCCATTCAGATTGCTGCTGCAAAGTGCTGTTCTATGAGTCATTAATTTTGATCATAATACTCCTGGTTTGGAAACTTTTCGCTGTCTTTTTTTTTGTTCTGCTCTGTCAGACACAGGCCACTTGTGATCTCATTCAAGGATCTTAACACCTTTGACTTCATTTCAGTTCTGTTCACTGTCAAAATGATTTCTTGCAACTCTTTTCAGTCTATGGCATCACCTGCATTTTTTCACAAAGTCTTCTAAACCTTTGCCATGTTATGTCAAGATTGTCCTTCAGTCCCTCCTCTTCCCCTGTGAAGATAGCAAAGACTTTGGCAACATCTAGCCTGCTGATGTGCTGGAGCCAATACATCCAGTGCCTTTGCAGTACTACTGTCTCAATTACCTGGTATGTTTATTGTTTTTCTGCATAAAGTGTGAAAACTCCCTGGGGAAAGGATTAAGTTTTTTTTTCGTTCTTGTATTTCCCAGTCCCGATAGACATGGTCCTCTTCCCTTACTGGACTTCCTAACCACTGTGGATTACTGCCAGACAGATGTGGGACTCTTTTGAATCAACATATAGATAGGATGACATAAGCTCAAACAAGAACACTATTGGTATACATTCTGGAATGGCATAAGCAACGTTGGGATAAGTACTTGGGATAGCTGCAATTGAATGTTTCATTACAGTTGCATGGTCAAAGCTACAAAACATCCTTATTTAGAAAACCTCTATGTCTTTCTGACTCAACAATGAGACACTGTAAGGGTGGACATAGGAATATACTGCTGTGAGGGGCATCAATATTATGACAAGGGCTAGAAAATACATAGGTAGATATTTTGTATACAAGATTATACAAGAAAGACAGATGTCAAATGATCTGGCAGGACTAAAAATGTTTTTCAGGGGGGTGACAAGATCTTTAGTGACCACGTCATGATTCATCTTTGTCAGTTGTCATGTCTATCAAATCCTCCTCCCCAGTTCCCCAGCACACACATGGATTGGTACCTGCAGAGAATTATACTTATTGAAAAAAAATAGAGCTATAACCTTGTCTTCTTTTATATTTTTAACTATTATTCAGGCTCTTAATTGTTTTTTACCACTTCCCTCTTCCATTGGATGGTTTTCCAAAGAAGCATTCCTGGCACCTTAAAGTACCTTAAAGCAGCACTACAGGTTGTCACAGCTTCTTTGCCATGATGATGAAATGCTAAAGCCTTTTTTCTCACAGCTGCAGTAGGTTTAGCCTGCCATGAACTAAGTTTGTTTGATCTTACGCCCATCTCTCAAGTTTTATAAAATGGAGTAACCCAGACACTCAAATCTGTTTAAAAACCTGGATTAAGACTTGCAACTAGCAAGTTAGAATTAGAGAAGGTATAGCATTTTGATCTCTCCTAAATGCCTTTGTTGAAAAGAGTGAACACTTGATGTTTCTGAAAAAAAATCCTTTTACCAGATGTCATCCTGGGGAACTGAACTGGTACAGCAATAAAATTTAGAAAGAGTTCAGGTGTGGCTGAACTTGTGAGTCTTTGTTTGCACAGGGAGAGGCCCCACCACACATCCCCACCTAGAAATATATCTGGGGCAATAGTCCCTCTAGTTTACATAAAGCAATCAAGAATCTAAGGCCCTAATTGAGCAAATACTCTGTTCTGCTACATGTGGTCAAGTTATAGGCCTCAGTTTTGCTAATGTCATGTCCCAATTAGTTACATGACAAGAAATGACATACAGCGGTGGTCAAGGAAGCTGCGAATTAGAGACTGTCATAGGAAATGATTGATAAAGCCTTTTACAGGGGTTAGTGTAATGGGGAACAATGACTGGAATAAAATTCTATTCAGAGCAGCAGCTCCAAGCCCTCTAATTACTTCAGGTCTGATAGTGATATATTTGTATAAAACTTGGCTAAATCACAGGAGGAAGAATAAAGGCAACAGAGGCAGATCCAGAGGTTAGTTAGATATTAGAATGCCATTTTTTCTCCCAGACACACATGGCCTGAGGCAGACTAGTCCTCAATCCCAAATCTTTACATCAAGATATGGTTTGGATCATGGCTGCTTTTTTTTCCTCCCCCTTTCTTTTTTTCATTTTTTCTTTTTTTCCAGCTTGAGTGAGAATTTGGATTTCTTTTCCAAAGAGAGTTGACAAAAAGTTTGTCAAGAGTTGATGTAGGCCAAGTCACACCTGTGGTGAATGCAGAACCCTGCTAAAATGCACACTTTCAGCAAGAATTCATGTTTTTCTCTAGTTCATTAAGGCAGCCATCCCTCTAAATGGAAAAGTACAGGCAGTGTGTGTTTGCTTGGTCTGTGGTCTGAACCACAAGAGCCTCAGCAAACTGCTCTTGACTGTGGTCTGTGGGACCAAGAGACCAAATACATCTTGGCTGGGCACAGTTCTGAACCCGGTTCAGATCAACATGCTTCATTCCCTCATCCTATCAGAAAACAAGAAAATTGTCTCTCTGAATCTCAGAGCAGGGAATGATCTGTTAAACACACCACTTTCAACATCAGTTTCCGACAAGCACTCAATCAGACAGGGCTAAGTAGATCACAAAATCAAGCAATATAAAAGCAGCAGATGTTTTGACTCTAAATAGAAGTATTTTGATAGTCATGAAGTGAACGGTAACTGTCCATCTGTCTTTAATGCAGGAAAAAAAGTTGTTTGACAGCACTACATCATTTGTTGCCTTTTAAAAATGCTGTCGTGTAAATGCCACTTGCATTATGGTCATTCACAAGAAATGTCACTTCAGCCAAGCAAGCTTGTGGCTGAGGCTCTGTCATTTCCCATTCAGTTTGCACAATGAATCAGGCACTGTGATAAAGGGATGCATGAGGCAGACAAGTGAGGTAAATGGGGAGAGGGCATGCTGAGAAAGCTTGGCAAGAAAATTTTCTCTCAGCTTTAACCAAACTGATAAGTGCTAAGAGAATGCCATTTACATTAAAACCATAGTTAGGTTGCAAATAGAGTTTGGTGATTCACAAGCTGCTTCTGTCCTTCTGAGACAATATTTGTAGGGCTGTGAAATATTCCATTTTAAATATTGTGTCATTTAGGGCACCATAACATGGGAAATTGCTTCTGTTAAAAAAAGCCTTCAATTTGCATCAGCACAAGGACACACAAAAATTAGTTTGCCACCACAGTTACATCACTCTTTGATGCCATCACTCCCTTTTGTCTCCTCCAACACTGTTCAAAGTCCTCAAAATGGGATTGGAGTTCCCAGAAACTGCTGCACCATCTCCTGTGAGCCTGAGGTTCTGCTGAATGGAAGAGGAATCTATACATATCAGCAAGATAACTTCAGCCCTGCCCTTGCAGCTGATAGCTAGAACAGAGTTTGGTTCTGTTTGGCCTTATTGGTGAGACCAAAAGATAAGAAGGATTAGAGACTGTTTGCAGCTATCCAAAAGGAGCTGAATGAAACAAAATGCTGGCTTAAGTCTTTTCCACCTCCCAATAGCTTAACAGGTGTCTCTGTAGGAAATCAGAAAAGAGTGTGTGGGCAAGCTCATCTCTCAAGACTCACCAAGCCAGCAGGTTGGTTGATCGCTTTAGGCTGCCTTCAGTGTCAGAATTTACTGCCATGTGAGTTAAGCAAGTTTTCTGAGGTCATGTCCATCACATGCTATCCAGTCAAGCTTACAGAGCTCCCCTGGTTATATAGGACATTACTATACTTGTCCCTGCCATACTGTATTTCTATAAATAAACTCTGACTACTGGGTGGACTTTGGGGGCAAATAAAGATCCTGCCATCAGTCTTAGCAGAAACATAAACTCAAATGTATGTGGCACTACATCCCTTTTCCCACCCCTGCCTTGTTACAATCACTCTAAATGGATTTTCTGGGTGCAGGTGGCTGGATCATCCTACAGGAATGTGGTAAGGGGCACGGTGATGCTGGAGCAATGGTAACAAAAGCTGGGATAACAATGGTCTTGTCCCTATTTGTATCATCTCTCATAAGAATAATTTGGGGGCAGCATCTGATCCCCAAGCCACTGAAAAATGAAAGTTGAAACCAAATTAGAAAAAATCCCTACAAGCTGCAGCAAGAAGTTTAGAGTGGAGAATTAGATGCTGGCTTTGCCATGAGTGTTCTCTGGGGAATCAGTACAGTAGTGGCCTAATACATTTTATTCATGACCTGAGAAGAATTTATCCCAAGTGTGAGAATGATGGTATTTCACCAAATGTAGTCAGCGGCACTGATCAGAACATGAGAGCCCACAGTGCTGAAGAAATAGCCTATGAGAAGGAAATGTTAATGATGTAGGGGTAATAAGGACCATTTGGGTTTTGTAAGGACTACATATTCTATTTATCACAGTGACTTTTAACTTGCTCTGTTAGATGCAAAAAAAAAAAAATGTTTCACAAGTGGCTTTAATTCCAAAAAGTTTGTGTTTTTATTTCTGTATTAACTTTTCATGATTTAAATTTGGAATCTAGATGTATCTACAAGCTTAATTCAGTGAACTGTCTGGATCGTGATATTACCAGGGTGGATTCAGCCTGTTTGGAACACATGTAATACAGCCTGACCTTCAGGATATGTACATTTTTACACAACATCTGAATAAACTAGTAACTCATCCAAAAATAGTTTTTCCTAATATAATTATGCCATTTTAACAAACTTGATTCTCTTAAACCAGCCAACACTAAGTGTAGGCTTTATCATCATGTAGTATATTTGAGGTGAAGTATTTTAAGAGTAGGTAAAATATCTGTTTATAATTTCTCAGAAGTGGAGGGTGATGGCATCTGCTTTTGCATTCTCTTTAAATTACTCTTAGTTTATTATAATAGTTTTTTTTTTTACCTTCAGAAGTGGTTAGTAATAAATGTTGAAAGTTTTCCTGGGTGCAGATCACAAAACTACTTCATTCATGGGAAAAAAAAAAGATACCGTATTTAGTCATATTTCATTATTAACAGCAAAATTAATCAACTGTGACTGTAAAGAAATTTACCCCTTGCCATCATTTATCCATAATGCTGCATCTTCATTGGAACTGCAGGTTTAAGGTAACCTTGAGCCCTTTTCAAAACTTTTACAAAAAAAGAAATTTACAAAAATTTATTCCAGTCTTTTGCTTTCTTAAAGGAAAAAATGACAGTTATAAACACAACCTTATATAAGGACCTTCACCAATGACCTGCAACAACTTTCCTAAGTGCAAACATCAGGTGTCTCCAGACCTTGCAGAATGAGATCCGTGTTATAGAAGGAATCTGGAGTTTGTCACTCCACACCCTAGAAAGTCTAGTCACAAACCTGTTACTGGTCCCACTCTGTGTGATTCTTGTTTTGAGCATTTGAATATTGTATGCTTTCTGGAAGTAAATCTGCATTAAAAAATAGCACAACAGAACTCAAACAGAAGTGAAACCCCAGAAAACTGGAATATGAAATAAATTACTATTTCAAGTGGGCATTGAATTTCAGAAGTAAACCTTGCAGGACCAAATAACTGTAGACCGTAGGAATACATAAGCTCTACCAGAATAGCAGAATAACTGAACCTGTGTTCCTTCATCCCACACAGGCAGGTCCTTTCACATATCTAGTTCAAGCATATGATCTAAAAAATCATAACAGAATATCACAGCATTTATTTCACTCTTAAATCCATGGCAATTAAAAATGAAATAGTGACAACCAGACAGAAGGATCTCCTTTCCTACTCCCCATCAAACCAAAAGGGATGTGTAAAAGTCCCTCCACCACACAAGTGCCAATGATACTTGGTGTTTGTATTTCCCTTAAAGAAGAGAAACTATCCCATGACTGCAGAGAGAGGATTTCAAATGCTTAGACACACATATGTGCATTTTCCCAGGAGTATTGTGTGTACTCCATTTACCACTGAAGATCTCAATTTTGCTACAATGTGAGTTGGTTGACACATTTTATGGTGGTATAGAGAAAGACAGAGGACTGTTGTATTGACAGGGTCACCTAGTTGTCCTCAAGGATAACAGACATGGGGAAGATGAATGTCTGTAAGTAAATTAGTAAGTATCTTCTTGTGGCTGATTGAAATGTTGCGATGTGATGAAACCTGTGGGCCAAAACTGATTAAAATCACATTTCACAAGCCTAAAAGCCCTCCTCAGGGTGGGATGCATGAATGGGGGTCTTCATATCATGTGTAGGAAGGGTCTTTTTCTGGTCTTGACTGGAAGCACATCAATCTAAGTTTTCAGCAAGGTAGCTGCTCAGTGTCAGCCTCAGTGTATATTTCACAGCACCTACTTCCACCCCTCTGTTCCAGACTGCCAAGTTTAAGATACTGCTGTCTGAGGAATTGTTGGAGCATATTTCAAAGAAGTTATGAAAAACTAGTTTCTAGCTCCTGACAAGAGATTGAAAAAGAGCAGAGGGAGTAGAAAATGCCTGGAATTAAATATATCAACTATTTATCACCAATATATAATTATTGAACAAGATGATCTTGAAGGTCTCTTTCAACCTCAATGATTCTGTGATTCTGTAATAGCACAAGTGGTTCCCCAAGATGAATGAGCAGAGTTGGTCTGACCACTGAGAATGTAGAGGACTGACATCAGAAAATCACCAGGCTTACCTTGTGACTATAAATACTGAATATTATCTTGTGGCCAGAGGACTTGAGAAAAGGACTTGGAGTTACTCTAGACAATTAGTGTGAACATTTGGTGCATTTGCTGGCCTTAGAAGATAGCACTTTTCAGTATAATAATGACACAATTGATTCACTAATTAGCCCGTGAGTCCTCAGCAGAATTGAGGCAGAACAAGCTCATATATGAAGTATAAAACAAAGCAACTCTTTCTGTGTTCTGTAAAGACATAAATACCATTCTTATTTATTTCCGATTTTCTATTCTCCCAAACTGCTCAAATACACTTATTTTTGTTAAAGTTTAAAATTTATACTTATAGAGAGTAAGCAAACCAAAAGAAATCTAGACTTGTGGAGCTTCAGAGAAGTTGTGTTCTACTTTCTACAGAAGTGTAGGGTTTTTCAGGTAGAATTAAATGGATATACAATAACCTGACAGTTCTTCAGCTATAGGTCTTCTATAAGAATTCAGGCAATAACAATTAATCATACAAAGAGATATAAAAGACTTCCTTTATTTTAGAAAATACCTCTGCTTACCTCAGCTCTTTTCCAGCAGTCATACATTTATCATAGTACCAATTTGCAGAAGTTATAAATAAATACAAGTGTGCAGTGCTTCAGGATGTTCTGATCCTCAAAGGTCAACTTCTTCAAATGTAACAGTTTTAATATGGCCTGGAAAAAGTCATAAAGACTATGGCACACCATGCTGTTTCAGTTAGCTCTTCTTATACTGCAAGCAGGTTAAGCACAAACATTCTGAAAAACAAATGCTGGGCAGACTGAACACATCCCTGCATCTGAGTGTAAGGTCCTGCACCTTCATCTGGGCAATCCCCAGGATCAGCACAGGCTGAGAGATTAATGGATTGAGATCAGCCCCAAGAGAAGGACATGGTACTAGTGGATGAAAAGCTGTTTAAGACATGGAAATGTGCACTTGCAGCCCAGAAAGCAAACTATACCATGGACTGCATCCAAAGCAGCGTGGCCAGCAGGTTCAGGGAGATGATTCTGCCCTTCCACTCTGCTCTCATGAGAATCCACCTGTAGTGCTGCACCCAGCTCTGGGGTCCCCAGAATAAGAATAATACAGATCTGTTGGGCGAGTCCAGAGGATGGCCAGAAAGATGATTAGAGGGATGGAATAGCTCTCTGATGACGATGGACTGAGAAAGTTGAGGTTGTTAGGCCTGGAGAAGATAAGGCTCCAGGGAGCATTATTGCAACATTTCCATACTTATGGTGGGCTTATAAAAAAGATGGGGACAGACTTTTTAATAGGGCCTGTAGTGATAGGACAAGGAGTGGTTGTTTTAAACTAAAGGAGGGTAGATCCAGATTAGATATAAAGAAGAATTTTTTTACGATAAGGGTGGCAAAACATGCACAGGTTGCTCAGAGAGACGGATGATGCCCCAGCCCTGGAAATATTCAAGCTTGGACTGGTATGGGCTCTGAGTAACCTGATCTATTTGAAGATGTCCCTGATCATTCAAGGGGCCTGGAGCAGATGACTTTTAAAAGTCCCAACCATTGCAAATTATTTTACGATTTTATGATAAATCCTCGGATATTGCTTTGACCCTAAAATCAGCTGGGAAGAAATAGTGCTATAAAAGTCCTTAAAGTTAAAGGTCCTTAAGTCCTTAGAAAGTCTCCACCACATACAGGCACCATCCTGCTGGTAGGATGGACAGGTAGTTTCAACCTGTCTCATGCTGCTGGAACTGGAAAATATCCATCTGGATGCCTCGTTCTTCTGCTCTTGAGTACCCATAGAAAAAACTCCTGCACTTGTTGGGCTTCCATCTGAGCCACGATGGCTGTTATTCCTCCTATACTTAAGCTGTGTTTTCGATGATGTTTGTGAATAAACCATTTTCAGTCTCCATGCTGTCTCTTCTCCAGGTCAGCAAATGTTGTTGTACGTGGACATCCATTCTGCACTTCAGTGGTTTTCCTTGCCACAACCTTGTCTTCTCCTTCCATGTCTGCCTAAGTTCCCCTTGCCACGAAAACAGCACCATAACTGCCAGTCATAAACACTTTGTCTGGGAAATGTAGTGAGCAGCAAGGCAGCAAATTTGGCAGATGGCTGCCTGAGCAATTACCATTACAACCTAAGCAGGCAGATGCCAGGCTCCCAGCCCTCCTAGCCCAGTCAAATACAGACTCTGCCCCACACTTTACACTCTTGCTAGGTAGCTTCAAAGCACAGTTGTGTACTTGGCACCCACCCACCTGCCCACACACACACACACACTCTCTCACCAGCTTGTCTCTTGACCACGTACCTCACGTGGACAGCCTTGCCATGTCAGGAGCTGTGACTGAAACTGGCATGAATAAAATCTCTCAAGAAATCCACCCCAGTTAAAATACTGTGTTTAGTTATGTACAGTTATTGTTCTTATCCCATTTGTCAACCTTGTTTGTTGTACCCCTTGTTTACTCCGATGGTTATTAGTAATGTTAATTACTTACTAGTTTTTGAAGTGTTTTAAGAGTTCTTAGGAGACATTCCTCTATCCCTTTCCCTTACTTCCTTGCTACTGTGTAACAAAGCTGCTCCCAGGGAGCTGTGCAACCCAGTAATATGCAAACTAAAGCATGCAAGATGCCAAAACAATGAGCTAACAAAGGAATAAAAGGACAAAGAAACATGTTCTAGCAAGTTATGATGAAAGATCATCTTCCTGCATCACCTAAGCCTGCTTAGAAACCATCTTCCTGCATGACCATGACCTAGAGGACTGGAAAGGACTGACACCCCTAGACAATGAGCCAGAACATCAGGCTTCTTGGCTACTCTCATGAGGACAGAAGCTCCAGCTGTGCAGTGTGTGCTGCAAAGCTGAATTGTGCCTCCTCCTTGGAGCTGCCTGTGTGGGAATAGCTGTGATGCAAGCAACCCCTCAGGCCCCCCAGCCCAAGAGCTGAATCCTAATAAAGGCATCAAACAGGAGTTTATCTCCTGGACAATTTGTTTCAAAATGGGAGGATACCCAAGCACCTTCAGTGATGACAGGTTTACCTGAACTATTGTATACTTCAGCCTCTTTCTGCATTTTCTCATCTGTCTATCCCCTTTAAGCCTTCTGTCAGAAGAGCCACCTTCATCCTTATCATGCTGTTAGCATACCAAACCCCCAAGAAAACAGAGGATGGTAATTTAATACATGTATAGAACATACATGTATAGAAGTATGAGATCTTTTGGTTCTTTTGTCTCTCTTCTATATTTGGCAATAATTAATTTGATAAAATTCTTCATACAAAATTTTTGCAAAACCCCTGCCTTACTCCAAGATGTTTAACAAATATTTTGACGCTAATTAATCACACTAAAGCTGCATTTTTGAGGGAGGAATTTTTAAACACTGATCTTTTTGGATAAAGACAAAGTGTGCTAAGTTTGAGGTCGGCAAGTTTTTGTTTTTAGACAAATGATCCCTTCGGCTCTTAGAACAGCAATGGTGGAAACACCTCTAAAACTCTCCCATCTAAATGCCAGTTAATACTTTGACCTTTTCACATACATTTATTTTACATTCACAGAGCCTCAGGCATAGACTAAAGTGCAAACTCCTCCCTGTTCACACACTCTGACTAGGATTGCTTAAGGTTAATTAGTTCTTCAACAGACCCAGCCAGAGGTAATTTCTTAAGTTACTTGCCCTTGAACCAGGGTCTCTTGCTCTCTCTTGAATTTTATTTTGTGTCTTCCTAGTTCTCTGGCTTTCCTACAGACAATTTAAAATCAAGAGCAGAAAGTCCCACCTGGATGTGCTCCTGTGTAACCTGCTCTGTGTGATCCTGCCTTGGCAGAAAGCTTGGATCAGGGGATCTCCAGAAGTCCCTTCCAACTCCAATACTTCTGTGAAAGCGAATGGGCTACCAATGAACCAAAGTGCCACCTGTCACCTCCTCACGTCCTGTGGCTCCCCACTTGTCAGTGCTCCCAGTCAGCCATGGTAGCAATGAATTCAGCAGTGAACGTTTTATATTTCAAAACAAAGTCAATTATTTATTCTCAATTCTACCTTATAAGCTGCAGCCAAACCTCTCCCAGCTGAGACTTGAAGTTAGATCATGACATACAAGCATTTCTGGTAGTAAAGAGACACCTATGAAGATTCCAAATGTTCAAGGTGCTCCTGCTTTGTGATTGCTGATTTAACAATGTGTATCCTCAGTGGCCACACAGTTGTAGGCAATGATTTTGGCAGTTTTCCTAGTGTTGTCTAATTGCTGCCTGTCACATCAGAGTGTCAGGTACCATGTCCCATGAGAAAGGCTGATTCAGAGGGTTAGAACAAACATGCCAAGGGACAACTTTTCAGTTAATTCAAGAGGCTTTGTTACTCTGTCTTTAAACATTTGGAGGGAGGGAGGAGGATAGTCTTGCTACCCAAGAGAATTAACCAGGTATTTTGCTAGAGCTGGAGAACATGATTCTTTTGGTCATAGGTACTTGAACCAGTGAGCAGGGATCAATTTAAAATAATATTTTCTAAATCTTTTTGTTTAACTATTAGCTCATTCCTTAACTCTGTTCTGATGTACTCAGACTGCCTGTCTTTAATACAAGTTTCTTGTAAGGGTGCTATAAACCTCCTGTTTGGCTATGATACCAGAAGTCAGCCTTTGTCCAGCTTTTCTCTAGCTCTGCAGACATAGCCAGAGTGAGCTGGGTTTTGATACTAATTTCTGCACATTTCCACCAGTAATAGGCTTGGGTAGCTCTGACTTGTGGAGACATTGGACAAGGGATGGAGGAGATTTGAGAGTTAAAATTGCTGGGAAACTTCACATTGCACTGATGAGAGCAGCTGGCTCCTTATGCACTGTAACACTACCAGTGAAATGCAACAGGCCATGGACTGATCTTGTCAGCCACTGTGGGAGACAAAGACAATGTGTTTCTGTCCAGTGTGAGGGATGGAGAGACCAGGTGCCCCTTTTGCTTTTCACATAAGTTGGCAAGGAGGAAACTAAAGTTGACCAGTTCTCTCCAAAATCTGAAAAAAAAAACCAGTTGCCAGATTTCCAGGTGTTTCTAAACTCCATGGAAGCTCAAGCTGAACCTGGAGCTTAAGTGAGGGAAGAGAGGCTCACAGTTCCCTGAAGAAAAAAGTACAGAACATGAAAACTTGGTTGAAACAAACTGCTGTGCTTAGCATGTCAGCAGTCCTGTGAGGCCAGAGAAATGTGTGCACAGTGTCTCTCCCGCTCCTCCAGCTGCTCGTGAAGCTTTGTGTTAACACTGATTATCTACAGAGTCCGTCCCATGTGATCAGCTTCTGCCAGACCTGCCACAGGAACTTCTGGGCTTCTCCATGTGCTCCAGAAACCACATGGATTTATGGAAGATTTTGTTCAGTCCTGACATGCTGTGAGGAAACCAGGGGTTAGTACAGATCTATAAACATGCTCAGAGGGAGCAATTACTTCTGGCACGTGAATGATAGGATCAATATATACACATTCTCTATAGTCTCTGCCTGTCTGCTAAGTGCAGAGGGGAGATTATTTTTAGCAGTGCAAGTTGTTTGCCAAGGTAGATTTTTTGTACCTTTGCTAAAGTTCCTTCAGCCTGGGAAAGGCCAGGGGAGAGACATCTGGTGGAAGAGCGTGGATAAAGAGCAGGTCTGTTTCTAAAAGAGGGGAAAAGTTTGGACCAAGCTTTCAAAGCCAAAAGCTAGGTTAATTAAAATATTTCATCCTGTCATTCTGGTGTTCATGGAAGCAAACCAAAATAGTTAATATTGCCCTTCAGGGTCAGACCATGCTTTGCTTCGCTTCACTTCTAGCTGCCTCTCCCAGTCATTGTTAAGTGCAAGCCTCCAGCTCATAGAGACATCAAGCTTATTAATCAGATTTCAGATGAGACCCCATTATATTGTCTGGGTCCTGGGACTGTCAGGTGTTTTATGCTGAGGACTGAGTCTGATACAGAATGGATTGATCATCCATTTCTGGGCATTCAGCGGAAACTCATCTACAGTTATGCTGATAAGGTTTCACCAAATGAGGTACACTACAGGCTGAAAAAAATGGCCATATTTCATATTAACAGAAAACATTTTGAACAAAAGTATAAGCACACTGGAAGATGTAACATGAAAGAGGAAAATATTGAAATACACTCTTCCAATGACCACAGGTTAGGAGCAAGGAGACTGTAATAAGGAGATGCATTAAGTTTCTGCTACATCTATAGGATTTAAGCATGCATTTCTTCAAAGTCCTTGGAAAATCTTAAATTGAATCTTCCTGAAAAGCCATACTTCAAATTGACAGAAGTTGAAGGTTACTCTTGTGACTCAGAGCTGAAATGACTACCATGGTCTCAATGACATGAGAAAAGAAGAAAAAAAAGAAGAGTGGCAAAAAAAAAAAAAAAAAAAAAAAGAAAAAGAGAAAGAGAGAAAGAGCAAGGGAAAGAGAGAGAGAAAGAGAGAGAGAGAGAGAGAGAAAGAAAGAAAGAAAGAAAGAAAGAAAGAAAGAAAGAGCGAACTCTACCATGTATGAGGAGAATGCAAATATTTAAGAAAAAGACAAAACTAATTCCCAAAGCATTGCACATCACAGAGTGACACACACACTCAGGAGTCCAGGTTTCTCTTCTATCTCTTCCCCACGAGGTCCTCCAAAATGTTCTGCCTTTACCACACTGCTCCTTCTTGGGCCAGAGATGACAGCCCAAGGTGGCCATCTCCAGTATATTTGTTCAGATTTAATGTGACCTTCAAGTCATTCTTGCTCTAGTATTTTTGGCTACAATAAGTGCAGTATGTCTGGATACTCTCAAATAAATGATGGCACTGGGACACAACCTCGTTGGAGAGCTCATAGAAGCTCATGCTAAGCATGAAGTTCAGTGTTGCACCATTCACAAGAAACAGCTTCTAGAGAAAATGACTGAATTTGGATATATATGCCAGACAAGGTTTTTTCCTCCAGTTTAAGGAGGTTATTGTATTTTTCTTGGAAAAACCTGAGAGAGTATGCAAGAAAAAGAGCTGACCTCCAACTGTTACAAGTTAAAGAGGTTAAAAACCCAAGGATAGCTTCCATCTCAGCTATCAGTGGTGAGGGATATCACCTTCTTCTGCCTCTCTCAATTCAGTCTCAGGATTCTTGTCTCATTCATGGAGTCTGTCTGTAATTAGTTTAGTCCTGAACACATACCCTGTCTGCCCTGAAATTTGAAACCTGTCTGTCCTTATGTCTGAAAGATATGATTTTTGTCATGCTTCCAATATTTTGAGGCGAACAAAAGAAGCTAGACCCATTTCTGGGCTTCTATTTCTTCCTGGCTTATCAGTTAGGACCAGGAGTTGTTATCCAATGGCTCAGCTCTTCTCTGATCCTCTTCTGGTGTCAGCCTCATTTACTCACTCTTTGCCTTCTCTTATTTCATATTCCTGTTTCCCTGTTCTCCTGTTTAAATTCCTGCTCTCAATGCCACCAATGACAAAACAGTATTTCCACAGGTGTACATCATTAGACCATCAGAACAGATTTTTTTAAATAAAGAAGCAAGAGATTTTCATAAAACATGTTCAATTTAGTCCACAGCTCCTTCTGAAACGAGGGGAAATTATTCCCTATTATTATATTCCTTTTTTTGTTTTATTTCACCACTATAATAAATTAACCTGGAAACTCTTTTCTTCCTCAGAAAATAATGCAGAAATAAACATCAGATTAAGGACTTATAACTCTATTTTTAAAGACTTCATCTTCTTCAAAAGAACAAGATCCCAGGTCTTCGCCATTGGAATTAATTTCTCCTTCTCCTTCTCCTTCTCCTTCTCCT
>NC_031768.1:31564649-31696970 GCF_001522545.3 Parus major
TCCTTCTCCTTCTCCTTCTCCTTCTCCTTCTCCTTCTCCTTCTCCTTCTCCTTCTCCTTCTCCTTCTCCTTCTCCTTCTCCTTCTCCTTCTCCTGTCTGTTTTACTCTCAGTAACTTTCAATTGCCTTCAGCAATGTATCGTATTCAATGCTCTCATGGAACTCTCATGACTTTATCACATGATTTGTGAGCTTGTTTATGAAGGAAAATGTTACACTCTGGTTTTCATGGACTTTCTCTAAAATGCACAAGCCTTAGAGCCCTCCAGGTGCTTGTATGAACTCAGTTCAAGCTGGTCAGGGATATTAAGACTGGTGGTAAGAAGGCTGAGAGCCTAGGAGTTCCCAGAACTGGGAAGATCTGGGGCAGAGAAGGCTGACTGCCTCCAGAATAGTGTTTCTTAGGGTAAGGAAGTGGGAAGGGGGATGTGGAGCTCACAAAAATGGAGACCAGCTCAGTGATTTGGTTGCTGAATGATCTATATTGTCTGTAAGGATGGGGAATGGGAGATAAGGATGAGGAAGAGGAGGTAAAGATAAGGAGGTGAAGATGAAGAAGTCAGTGTGTAGAGAGCATGCTTGAGGCAAAAACATACTTGATAATTAGATTTTAGGCTGACACATGGGAGGAGGTGGAGAATTATATCCCCAAACTCTGAGCGTTGGTCTTATTCAGTTGTCAACATTCAGCTGTGAAATGAATGTTTCAGGCAGTGTGTGTGACTTACTGGGTCTGGTGGGGGCCACACCACATGGGGACACGGCTGCTGAGGGGTCACAAACCTGTGTCAAAAAGGACAGTGAATAAAGGAGCCTTGAATTTCTCTTCTGTTTGTGGTCTGGCTTTGTTTGTTTGTGTTTTGGGTTTTTTTATTTTTATTTTTTAAGCAATGAAGTCTTCATGTGAAACCACTGAATAAAAAAATTGAAATAATGCTGCTTGCAGACGTAGTGATTTCAGGGATAAGTAGGGTCAAAATCAGATGTGAATCAGTCTTTGAGGATACATGTACTAAATGCTGCCAGTGTCATACTGAAAAGTATTGTCAGAACATGTAGTGATGCTCTCATATGGCACACACAGTAGAGAAGCAGTGTTACATTTGATTATGCAAGCAAAATTTGAGTTTTCCCAGCTCATTTTTGTGCTTTTTTTGGCAATGATAGTAGTGTTATTTTAGCTTCACGAGTTCCATGTAAGCCAGTGCTGGAGTTAATGAGAGGCAGTATATATTGCACTGCATAATGCCACCTATTTTTACTGTATAACTTTGGAGCACTAATGCCCTTTAAACAGTTTATAGATTTTGCTTTGGCTGGGTGTTTATAGCTCAGTCTTTCACATGTTTGAATTCAACCTCTAAAAAGTCTATCTATATACAGAGTTTTGCTAGTATGTAAGTTAGCTCATGTAGATAGGTATAACAGCACATTGTTTAATCAACTTCCTCAAGTCAACTATAAATGGAACTGCTTACTGGTTTGTATAGAATATATGTGAATGGCATCTGTGTACCTCTGCTAAAAACAGACATATGAAGAGAGAGGCCATAGAAGATTTTCTCAGAAAATATGGCTTTTGCATCCTGCTGTCTGTGTTTCTCTATATTGGGAATGCATGGGTGTGGTAATGTTTTTTTTTATAGCTAGGTAACTCATTTATCTATTTCCACAGCATTTTGACTTCTAGGAACCATAATTGGTGTTCCATTAGGCACAGTGCTAGCTTCACTTCAAATAAATATAGAAAACTCTTCCAGTATGCATCATTAATGACTGCATAGCACACAAAATCATTCTTCATGAAAGGAAAACAGATGGCTTCTTTACGTTTTTAATATTGCACAAAGTCAAATCTTGCAATTGCTTTTATTCAAGAAAAGCTTTTGTCTCCTCTGCAGTAAGATACATTCTAGCCTTTATGGCCTCACAACTTACTAGATAAATAATTACTGGATTTCCATCTATGTCTGCAGGCACAGATATTCTCTAGATACAGATGGGACTGGAGTGTATTTATGAAACTTATAGATCATCTTTAATCAGTGGGTTCCCGAAGTGTCCTTCAGATACCATAATAATAATAATAATAATAGCTACCATCAGGTGTCCAGGTTTGAAGCCTAGATTTCTGAGAAGAAAATAGAATAGATTAAGAATGTCCAGAGGGTAAAAAGAAAGGAGGAGAGTCACTAAATTGCTTTAAATTGTTCTTTGAGAGGAAGTCTACCTCTGAAGATTAGGTACAGTGCCTAGGAAAACAGTGTGAGCACCTTAACAGAGTCCCAATATAAATAGTCTCTGGCTGAATCCTCCCCTTGTTCTTCCAAGGAGTCTAGCAGATACCAGAGAAGAGAGTATCTTGACAAGTACTTTGGTTAGAAACTATCTTGAATCCCAGGGGGAAGCTGTATCTCCTCCACATGAGTTAGATGAAGAGCACAAAAGCACTCATTCAGCCTCTCTTTTGATCTCAGAGAAAGTGTATTACCTGATGATTCTATGGTTTAACTAGAAACCCATTTTTAGTAGACTTCTGGAAATCTATTTACAGGAAGATTCTTGTGGCACCAGATGGGACAGAGACAGGCTGTTCATGAGCCATTTTCCCAAACTGTGCCAAGCAGTGGGATGTAAGGAAGGTGAGGTGCTCACCTTTCCAGCTATAAGTTAGTGATTTCCTCTAAGATGTTCACCTAAGCTTCTCTGTGAGTCAATGAGGGGAGACAAGTGATTCCTTCCCCCTGACTCAGACTCTGAGATACTTTGGTGAGACAGCATATACGAACTGAGAAGGGGCACATTAGGTTTTATAAGTCTTGGTTAACCTGCTGCAGTTGAGTGTTTATTCTCCAGACTGCTGAAGAGCATAAAAAGAATAATAAATAAATAACCTTCTTCCCTGACAATAACAGCAATAGCATGAAAATGAAAGGTGGAGATGGTTGGTATCTACCACTACAAAGCCCCACTCCTCAAAGAGCAGAATATCCTTGTGAGGGACATGTTGTGCAGCCTCTCATTTGGGTACAGGTTTTGCTGTGAAATTAAATTATTTATTCCAGGGAGACAAATGACTAAAGTGCATTGAGAATTGCATCATCAATGGCCCAACTTTCACACTACCCCAACTTCAGTCCAGAGTTTCTTTTGATGTCATTTTGAATGAGGGCATCAAATGCTCAGTCTGACCACTCTGATCCCCAAAAAAGAATCATTGCTTTCTTTTGAACACTGTAACAAAGGCATAACAAAATTGGACAATTTTAAAAATGTTGGAAAAGGGCACAAGGCGTTCACAGAGCTATATTTGCACTGGACTAATTTTCTTTCTGTAATTTTTCAAATTCAGATGAAGAGGAAGCTCAGACCATCTGTACTTTAAGGATAACCTGGACAACAGATGTTTCTCTTACATCATGAACATTTTTTTCTCCTCTGTGATTTGTCATCTGTTTTTTGGATTTTTTTTGTGTGCTGTTTTAATTTTTTTACTACCAAATTCCTGCCTAGTCTAACTTTTCTTTGAGCTACAGGGGTGCAATGAAGTCAGTAGGGCTGTGCTGACATGGAGGCAGTATTTTCTCAGTGAAAGTCTTTGGACATTGTTTCCTAATGATGTCACACACTGCTCTACAACCATGCAGGAGCTGTGGAAGGTAGTGATTTTCTGAACCAGCAATTTTAGTATCTAGTTACAAAATGTAGCCATATGGTCATTTTTGTCTTGGTCCTAGGGGTCTGTATATATTTGCATGTTTCCTCCCCAGGGCCACCACAGACTAGGAGCACTTTGGGGACAGAAAACAACAATAGCAACAGCAACACTCACTTCAGCTGGATGGGCACAGATTCGTACCATTCCCATGGTGTTGTTGGGATCTTCCATTTGTTGGGATATTTACAATTTTCAGGTTATATAAGTGCATGTGTGCAAAAGGGAAAGAGACACAGAGGCAAAATTCTGTTCAATGACTTAGTAAAAAAATGTTTTAACTGGAAATGACAAAAAAGAAAAATGCTATTTTGCCTCACTGGGACCAAATGTTTTCTTTTACCTTTGATCTAAAAGTAGGTATTTAGGAGTCCAAAATTTATCCAAAAGTGGAACGGTAGCAACAATTTTAAGCAACATCTTTCTTTTTTTGCAAAAAATCCCATTTTTCATCATCCATTCAGTCACCATGCTACTGGCTCTATTTCATTAGCATGACCTGTACCTGCACTGGAAGCCCACTCCAAAATCTTCCTTGGGGTCAGAATAGCCTGGCAATGCCTCCTGACACTGTGTGGGTAGTCATGATGACTGCCTGTGACCAAAAGGACTTCTTGTATCCAACTTTTCTTTTTATAGCATGTCCAATTTTCCCCCTTTCTCTTTTAGATTTGCATTCTCTCTAATTACAAGTTGCAGTATTTCTGGATGCCAGCAGGTAAAGGTAGGAGCTTGATAACCCTACTGCTTAAAAACAGTTTGGGCTGTTCATAAAATTGAAAGTGAATATTCCTGAAGTTCTTAAAATTCAAAGAAGGTGGTTAATGGTAGGTGGTCATCTCCATTTCAATCCCAAACAAAAGCTCACCATTGTGCTGTTCCTATTCCTTACATCTGTTTACAAAATGCCTTGGGTGATGCCTGATGGCTCTTCTCAGATATGAAATTGAAGAAAGGGAACCTCTGAGGAAAAAAAATTTAACCATCCTTAACTTTTTGAATTAGATGCTTAGGAGTCTTTGACCCTAAGGATGATCTCAGATACCTCCCAAACAAGATAAATATTCAGGAAGGCCCTTGAAAACGTTTCTTTATTCTCCAGCCTTCTTGAATTCCTCTCCCAGCTTAGAGTATTTTGTGCCACATTTCATGCAAGCTGTAATCTCCAAGGGGAAAAAAAGCACTTAAGCATGCTGTCAGCCTCTTACTTCAGGCTCTCAGCAATTTTCTCCTTCTTCTGAACACTAGTGTATATGAATGAGACTTATAGATATTGTCTGACTAAACAAATCAAATCACCAGCTATCTCACAGAAACTCTGGAGATATCTTTGCATCCCTGCTCCTCAAAATGCCAGGGTGTCTTTTAAATATTATTAAAAGTCTGCTAGAAATGCCATCCAAGGTGTTGAAAACAAACACATGAATCTAAGGAAAAAGTTTGATAACTTTGCTCTAATTATCTATAGTTTAGTAATAAGAACTTAGAAAGGTACATATATAAATTTGTGAAATAATAGATATACAATTATATTTTTATTTTATGGACATGGTAAATATGTATACAAATACTATAGCAATGTAACATAATAGCACATATATTGTAAGAATATACTATTTATGTAGGAAGGGACTTACAAAGACCATTTATTCCAACTGCCTGACCACTTGAGGGCTGACCAAAAGCTAAGTGCATCAGTAATGTCAAGAGAAATGCTGTGGGGAACAAAATCAAAAGCCTTACTAAAATCCAGAAGAACTATATTCACTGCCTTTCTTTCTTCCACAAGAAGAAGTGACCTTATCAAAGAAGGACATCAAATTAATTAAAGAGGACTTTCCCTTTGTGAACTTATTTTGACTGTGCCGGAGTTCCTAAAGCTTTGTAAATCTAGGAATCCTGAGGAATCTGGGAACTCTAGAGGAAAAATCTGTGTGTGAGCAAGAATATATTAAATCCACCCAAATCCCCTTTGGAAAAACAACAGCAAGTTTCTATGTCTTAAGGTATCTATACCTGAAGTAAAATATCATTTGGTGGATAGTCCACAGACAAGCAATTTATTGGGGAAAATTATTCACAGAAGAATAAATTGTCTGAAAAAATATACACTGATGGATGGTATACAGAATGGGTGGTGTATCAAATTAATGAAAACAGGAAACATCTGTGGGAAAACCTGTTAAACTTGTATATCAGTCACATAAATTAATCACACAAAGAATCATCAAAGCTGACATAACTAATGTCTTGGGTTCTCCATCTCCATCACACAGAGATTAATTGTGCTGAAACTGCTTTTCCTCCACCAAGCTGGGGACGCAGAATTGTGCATTCTGTTATCCCCTGCTGTAAACTTTGGTATGTCTGTATCAGATTAGTCATTTTAAAGGGAAATAAATTTATCTTGCTGGTGTTTTGTTTGGTATCCCTCCAATGAGATGTTTGTAATTTGCATGTCACAAAGGGATTCCTTCTACCTTATTTTCACAGTTCTTGAAGACCCCATGGAACAGCATGAAGTTCTAAAGAAATATAAAGGAGGAGTTTGGATCTAATTTTCTTCCTTTCTTTTTTTGTTTTCTTTTCTTGCATGTTTTCTAGCCACCACTGAGACACAACACATGGTTCATGAAGAAATCTCAAGCAGCCTAAGAAATGGTGAGAACAAGCTCTTGATAAGGTAATACTGTAGTTGACATCTCTGCACTAGCAAGTGCTTACAATTCCCCTTGGGTGTTTCTAATTATATTGTACATTAAAAATGGGAACAGGAATTCACTGAGCCTGCATTCTTGTGATTAATTGCAATGTTCTCCTAATCACTTATTGTTATTCTTACTTCTGCCTTCATGCCGTACATTTACACCATTCAGAGAGTAACGGGAGGGACACAGAGGGTGAGTTTACATGATGCACTGGAGCTTTGTGGAGTTATGTCTGAACTAGTGCTGACTAGTGCTGTGTGCTGGCACAGCCCAGAGATGTACAGCACTGGAAATTCTCATCTCAGAGCTATGAGGAAGCCACATCAAGCTTATAAGCTCTGCCTCAGAAGGATTTGCTAGACTCTGTGAAGAGCTCTGGAATCACGGTTTTTCTGCTTTCAGTTAAGCTCATGCTGTTTCCAGTTGGTGAAAAAATTACAGGCAGCTCAGTGCAGGTGTCTCTCAGGAATTCCCTTGGAGTGTTCCTCTCTGTATGTGATGCCTGTATAAATATCAGATACAAGATTTCTGCTAAATCCTTAAGACTCCTGAACATATCTTTAAAATTACCTATATCCACTGACTAAGCGTACATTGTACATTAAAGAATCTACTGAGCAAAACCCCCAAAAAGGTCTCTGCAGCTCACATCATCAGGAGGAGCAGAAATTTTGAGTTATCCATTATAACCTGCCTGTAGAAAGGCTGTAGCTTGATCCACCTTGAGCTTACATTTGTCATCAAATGATTTCTTTGATGATTGTAGCTAAGGTAGAAGCAATTTTAGGTGCCTGTTATTGGATACTCCAATCTGAGACAGATATCAGTAAATTGATTTTTGCAGAAATTGCAGAGCAGCTATCTCTGAAAATTAGTTACTCACTCAGGTGTGGCTGAGGATGTGGATGGCTTGGAGAGATGCACACTTCACTGATTAAAAAACTGGCAGGATGGCTGGCCACAGGGGATGTTGTTAAATGGAATTATATCCAGCTGGTGGCAGGTCACTAGTGGGGTTCTCCAGGGCCCAATGCCAGCCCTGCTTAATATCTTTATCCATGATCTGGATGAGGAGATCGAGGGCACCCTCAGTCACTTTAGGGATAACTCCACGTTGGGTGGGAGTGTTGATTTGCTGGAGGGCAGGAAGGCTCTGCAGAGGCATCTGGACAGGCTGGACCGATGAGCTGAGGCTGATGGTGTGAGGTTCAACAAGGCAAAGTAAAGTCCTGCACTTGGGTCACAACAGCACTACAAGAACTACAAGTAAGAGTGGCTGGGGAGTTATCCAGCAGAAAGGGCTTGTGAGTGCTGGTTCACAGGATTTAAACAGCGTGTATGCAGGTGGCCAAGAAGGCCAATGACACCCTGGCCTGTGGCAGCAGTAGTGTGGCCAGCAGGAGCAGGGCAGGCATTGTCCCCCTGGACTCAGCACTGGTGAGGCCACAAATGCTATGTTCAGTTCTGGGCCCCTCGCTGTAAGAAGGACATTGAGGTGCTTGAGCAGGTCCAGGGAAGGCAATGGAGTTGGTGAAGGATTTGGAGCACAAGTCTTACAAGGAGCAGCTGTTTAGCCTGGAGAAAAGGAGGCTCAGGTGAGACCTTATCACTCTGCACAACCACTTGAAAAAATCTTGTAGCAAGCTGGGGGCAGGCCTCTTCTTGAAAGTAGCAAGCAATAGGACAAAAAAGAAATGGCCTAAAATTGCCTTAAGAGGAGGTTTAGATAAGATATTAGGAAAAGTTCCTTCCCTGAAAGTGTGGTCAGGCCTTGGAATGGTCTGCCTGGGGAAGTGGTCACTGTCCTTGGAAGTATTAAAAAAATTGTAGGTGTGGTGCTTAGGGATAAGGTTTAGTGGTAGACCTGGCAGAATTAGGGTAATGGCTGGATTTGATGATCTAGGAGTCTTTCACAACCTTAATAATTTTATAATTGTATGACTCTGTGGATGTGCATAAAAAAAATTGCTGGATATACCAGCTCAGTTTTGGGGGTATTTTTTCAGAGAAGCCAAAACTTTCTGTGTTGTTAGAGATCTTTCTTATGTCTGCCTCTTCTATTAGTTTCCTCCTTGCTACACACCTGCTCTGAAACTCTTCTGTTCCTCAGTTTCAAGCTTTTAGTTGCAATCTAATGCTATTTGCACAGCATTATTGCCCAGAGGCCTAAGTCAACACTGGCAAGGCTCCTACTGGCATGTTATGTTAATAACCACTTGGTTTTGTTCTCAGTGAAAGCAATTTGTTCCAACAACTGGGATTCATCCTGCTTTTTTTAGTGAGTACACAACTACACTCTAGTACAAATATTAAAGGCCAAGATCCTTAAAAATAGAACGGCAGGAACCGGCAGCATCGCTGCATCCAAGCCAACAGCTGCAGGATCCATGGAGTAGCTGCCTGGTCCAAACTGCACACCCACACCTGCCCCACCATCACAGACCACTGCTCCTGAGGGCAAATTTACATTTGCTTGCTTCTGACTGAGGATTTTTAGCATCCAAGCATCCTCCTGCCAGCTTCAAGTATTCAGACTTTTTAGCCAGACAGTTGTTGAAATTTTGGCCCGCCCTGGCATGTAAATACTGCAGGAAAAAACTCATGGAGATAAGGTTTTGCAATATACTGCATTAATTAATACATAGTAATGGGAATTAAGGTTGCAGAGAGCATGCTTGTCTGTAATGTACTTGTTCTTCAGTACATGCAAAATATGTCCCTAATATTACATGCATTTGTATTTGGCACTACAAGAATGCATCTTTATAGTGTAAGCTTGGCATTTTCACTGCCTGGGAAGTTTCAAAATAAATACCCCCAGACAACAAAAGAAGTGCTACTCACAGGCAACAAAAAGTAGTATGTTAAAATCTATATTTTAAAAATATGTCTGTGAAATTTTACAGTCATTTGCATTTCAAGTCTGCAATTAGATTTAAAAAAGCCCACAACTGCAGCTGTGACAAGTACTCATGTGAAAAAAAGCATGTAAATAATCCTCTTGTCCTCCAGTAACAGCTCTGATGAGAATGAATTTTAGTGTAGCACTCAACAATTGCCTCTTCAAGGTTGTTTTCATGCCTGATACAGTATGAATGGTAAACCTAAGAGAATTGGCATCCAAACAAGACATATATTTAATTCTGCAAATTGCTCTTGGTATTGCACATGACCCTTTACAGAGCATCTTCTCAGGCTTTTAGGATGAGCTGTAGAGCATCCTCAGAGCCACAGAGAGGCTTTTCCTGGCACACAGGGTGATATGGGATCCCATCAGCTCCATCATTTTTCAGATGAAGGGGAGATGAAGGTTTCTAGGGATGTCCATCCATCATCTCCTCTGGAGCTGGGAGTACATATCCTTCCAGTTGGAGCACAACACACACTGGGCAACCAAAGGCATCAGCAATTTGTTAGGTGTGCAGTGCACTGCTCTGCACTTTGGCTGGTTGTTGCCATTGCCAATTTTTTGGCACCGGTTCTACGGTGTTCATGAAGGGTGACATTTGTAACCATTTTTGATACTTAGGCAAAAGTAGGTGCTGAGGTTTAACACAGCCCTCTCCTGAACACCTGGCTTCACATATGGACAATGGCTTCAGTTTTAAATCCCAAGATAATCCAGTGTTTAATGTCTCTTCCCGCCAGCATTGATGCTGATGTTATAACAGAGGTGTGTTAGGCGTGAGCCCCAAGACCTCAAGGAGGAAATGTGGCATCTTCGAAAATATCCATTGCCTACATCAGAAAGCAAATGGACACAGCAGGGAAAAGTGAATTACAGACAGAGAAGACAAATAAAAGTAAATGACAAGCTAAGGACTGGGCAGGGGAAGAGACTGATGATTGTTATTGGGAAAGTGCGTTGAAATGACACAAGAGAGGACATGATAAGGAGGAATAAAAACAGTAGGAACAGTATATAATAATTTTGTCATTTATGATCCATAAAGAGGGTTATTTTATTTTTTTTCTGCAAGAAGTGAGAGAAAGTGATGGTGGTCAGGGGAGAAAAGCACACAATGTGACTTTAAATAGCTGAACTTGTTTCAGTTTAGCAAAAGGAAGGATGAGAAGGATGTGATTTCTCTCTAGAAATATATCAGAAGTAAATGCCAGATGGAGAAGGGCTATTTGAACTAGAAGGTAATTTTGGCAATAGAGCAAAAGGAGGAAAATCAGCCACAAATACTTTCAGCTTGGTGAGCTTTCTACCCATCTGAGCAGCAAGGGTGTGCACTGTTCTCTCAGTTGGTGCCACTGGGACAATCTCTGGGATTTAAAAGTAGAGCCTGATCACTGCATGGAAAAGAATCAGTGACAGGGCTGCCCAGCTTTGGCAAGGATGCTCCTGATGTTCAGGTCTTTAGGAAAAGCCAATGAAAATGGAAATGAATGGAGGATATGCTGCAGCCTTTTTGTTAGCTAGCAGTTATCAATAAGACTGAGTGTGTGAAAATTGCCACAATTGGCTGTCAGACCTTCACCCAGCCAGTCCCCTGAAGCTCTTACCTTCATTTTACAACCACCTTACAGCAGAAAAGAATGCATATCTGTGAAGACACTGCTTCAGAAGTTACCAACACGTTTTCTTATTACAGCTGAAGCTAATAAATATGCTTCTCAAAATCCTTTGACATGCCAGCCAGCACTGAACTCCAAATGAGGCACCTAAATAAAAGTTTGACAGAAATTCTTCCAAACTTGCTGAATTATTGGCAGCATGAAGGTATCCCCTCCTTGGAGGTTCTCCATTGCTTTCATTGTTGTGATTTCTCTGTCCTTTAAACCTGTAGTAACTCGCCCTGAGACTGCTGGATTGGTGTCAGTGGGCGGGAAGCAGCATGAGAGTCAGGCAATGTTTTTAGTTTTGTATGTAGGAAAGTTTCTGGCCAAAAGTTCTTCACTTCCTAAATTAGACCTGTCCCATAAATTCAACATGGTCAGGTCTAGGTAATGTTCCCTTTCCAACAAAGCATGTAATATGTCTGATTAAACATCGATAATACTTTAAATATTATATCAACATTTTATTAATAAAGAATAATTAAAAAACCTATCTGTTGCAGTAGAATGCCAGCCATCTGGAGATGGGGGGAGTTTTCTGACCTGACAGATGTGGTCTGCTTCCACATGTGTTTTTGGTGGTGGTTTGGAGGGTTTTTTTCATTTAGTTTAGCATTTTGTTGCTACGGGGCAAGCCTGGGTTTTGTGGACAGCTATGGGCAAACAAAAACTCAACCTGGTTGTTTTTCACCTCAACAGCAACAATGTACTTGATTACACTAAAACCACAAAAAATTCCTATCCATTGCCTCTTGCAATTGCTGGTTTCGGTCCACTACTGTGTTTTGATCTTTCCTTTAGATGTCTTATAGTCCGGCAATTTTTGTATCTTGATCTTCATATAGTCAATTAAGATGTAAATTTTCAACCAGTCTGGTTAATATTAATTTCAGGTGGTAGGAAAAGCCTGTTGGAACCTCTGAGAGCTTTTCTTTCAGCTATAATGGGCTTTGGATCAGAACTCATAATAGCAGTAATTTGCTTCAATCTATTCTAGCTAATGAGTGATTAGCAGATGCTTTCTCCCCTCTTTACCTAACACTTGATAAACCAGAATCCATGAGGAGCTGTGTACTAAATAATGGTGTGATTTTATAACCCTCAAATTGCTTTAGAAAATAGATTTATAAATCATGCACATAAAGGCAGCGGATATTGACAAATTCTCTGCTATTAAAGAGGTGGCTTGCAGTGCTTTATGTGAGCCTCTCAACAATAAAGTGTTACCTGTCATGGGGCACTGGGAAAAACTATCAGGTCTTTATATATCTCAGTGTCCTGTCCTGTTCTTTTTTATTTGAGGTGATTTACATGTCTTTGGTATTTCAGCCCAAATTTCTTTTTTTTAGGCCAAATCCTCATTTAAACATTGTTAAACTATTGTTCCTTTGAGCAGGAAGAGAGTTACGCAAAGGAATTACTTGTTATTCTCTAAGTCACCTTCCAATCCAAGCAACATTTCTAAAACTGAAAGATACCGACTATCAGGATTTGTTCTACTCGACCTTTCATGATATTTAGGCATCTGGCTTTCCAGCTCAAGTAATCAAGATGATAATTAAACCTACATCTTTGTGAATGTCAAAACTGTCATCTGCATTCAGGATGTTACAGGTCTGCAAGAAATCATGATCAAGAGAAATTTAACATCAGTGAGGTCATTAGGAAATTGTTCCAGCGCTGGCTTCACCAAAAACTACCTTGTCAAAGCAAATGAGATACATGGAAGTGTGTTATATTAACTGCCTCTATAGAATACCTAATCAGTGTTGTTATAAAATAAGCATATTCTTCAAATAGAACTGTCAGCAGTATTTTAAATAATGTCCAAGCAGTTGTTGCAGGTAATGGTTATCCTTTAGAGTGTCTCAGTTCTAATATCTTGCACTATGTGCAGTTGTATATGCATTTATAACACCAATTAATTACTTTCCCGCTGCAAATGGGCATTGTATTTTTAGAGAAACCAACAAAAACCCTCTATGCTTCACATTAAAAAATGGAAAATGAAATAGTAATTTTAAAAACTAATTAATGATGCAGTAGCCTCCAGCTTAGATTAAGGCAGAGTCAGGACTATTAAGTTCATGGGAAAATGTGTCTTGAAATCGTTCCCATTTTCAAATGAAGTCATTCACAGTTTTCCAATCCCCAAACAATCAGAAGTAATTTTCTAATAGCCAATGTGGTTCTGAGTTTTCAGCCAAAGCTGTAAACCCACACTCAGCTCTCACTGATACCAAAGGGAGACCAGCGGGGCGTCGTTGGTCATGATATGGGATCATTCACATCACAGGATGTCATCTGCACTGAAACAGTTTCATCCAAATCATTATAAATATAGGCAAGTGTATTATTTCCATTTCCCTGGCATTATTTCTCTCTCGTGCTCCCTATCACATGCAAAAGTCAAGCACAGCAACTCCAGCTGCACAGCAGCATGAAACAGCACTTCTGTGCACAAGTTTCCTCTGCTCAAATCTTTCTTTGGAGATGGTTTTGCAGCTAGTTGAAGAAATGCAGCTAAAAATGTTGTCTTGGAACTCCAAATGTGTGCTTTAAATAGCCAGGATGATAGTATGTATTTTCGTTTGTTAAAAATAGGGTCTAGAGTGATGGAAGGACTAAGTGGATACCTCAGATAAAAGTGCCATGTGAGATGGAGTGAATTCAGTCCATGTGTCTTCTGCTGTGGAAGGAGAACTGCACAGCTCTGCAGGGTAAAGCAGCATGTCCAGTGTGCAACTGTCCAGGAGCAGTGTCAGGAAAGACAGAGTGTAGGGAGAATCCATGCCTTGAAGGCACTCACAGGCCTGGCACCCAAAGCCTTTTCACGACAGGAGACTCCCCCCATCTAAGATGCAGTTAGATGTAGTGCTTTTGTCAGCTCTTTCCATCAGAGGCAGATGCCTGAAGCACTTGCCCAAAGAGTGCTCTGGGTCATGTTCCAGGATCATTCCAGCTGAGCTGGAATTTCCATCAAAACTCTCCAGCTGCTCAGCCAAGAAGGAAGACCTTTGAAAGCAAGAGGAGCACACGTGCCTGACTCCGTCCTAGCTCTCAGCCAGCTTGTGTAGGGAGATTTACTGCATGCTGGTTCCTGCTCCTGCAGTTGTTTGTGCCTTACAAGTTCAATATCTCCAATGGAAAAAAAGAAATAAAGATTGTTGCTAGAAATGTTAAAATACTTCAGCACTTTCCTACATTGCTTGTGTTTTGGACTGCAAGCTCTTAAAGAGTAGCCCTGGGCAGGAAATTTTGTACCAAATTACTTCTGTCCCTGTAGATTAAATGTATAACTTGAAGCAAAATGTGAGCCTGGGTTGAATGGAGAGAGGGTCTTAATTGTCTGACAGCCTGCAAATTCCTCTTTTTCTAGTTTTTAAAGGATGGGAAAAGAGGGTCCCTAGTGGCATTTTAGGAGGAGGTGTGAAGCAGCAGCTCGTTGTTAGACTAATTATAGCATCTGATCTGTGAGAGACTTTCTAACAAGCAGAAGATCTAATGGTACAGCTGAGCAAGTCAGCACTTGGCAGCACATGCCTGCAGGTTTGGCTCTCAGTAGGTTTAACCCAGTGCAGGGGCAATGCAAAATCTGACCTGTGATGTGGATGAGGGATGCAGGAAATGCCCAGGAGAGTACTGCTGGGCAGATTTAAAGCCATGCTCTGTCCCAGGTACATTCATATAAAAAGTATCAGCATCTGGAGACAGGTGTGCTAACCCTTGAAAGCTAGAACATAACTGAAATATATTTAAATACAAAATTAGAATTGATAACCTAAAGATTACCATGATATATCTTAGCCCTGAGTCCACATGCTGTTTTCCAGTGTACCTTCTGACAGGTGGGTTAACAGCTACTTCATCTCCAGGATTTTGCAGCAGGAAGAAGAACAGCTGAAAGAACCCAACCGCTGGTGGTAAACTGGGGATAATTCAGAGTTAGCCTAAGGCTCCCTCTGGAGTTAAAGGAATGATCAGTGCCTCCAAGGAGGGATTCAGAGCTGGGATCAGAGTCTTTCTGGAGTGCTCAGTGTAGAGAAAACTCAGAGAAGTGTTCTCCCTTTGCCTTGCTGGAGCCATGCCAGTGCAGGGGCCACTTTCTGGGTTTTCTCTTGTTACCGGAGAGAAGAAAACTTACTAACCTAAATTAGGCTGCAGTGCTGGGACAAAGACATATCACAGTGAATGTTGCAAAGGTAAGGGACATTGTCCAAACAAATATTGTGCTTGCTTAAGCATTACCTTAAGTTCAGTTAACTAGTGATTTAAATTTTGGCTGATTTTAGGCCAAAATTTTGAATTTTTTTTTTTCTTTTTGTACTATTACATATTCTATCCACATAGCTCGAGCTTTCAAATACAAGTGATTCTGCAGGTCGGGTAAACTGTCAAAAGGTTTGATTTTCTGAATGTGTGTGTTAGAGTCCTCAAATCAGCTCTCACAAGCTCTAAGAACCACATAAATTAAACATCCACAATATGAAATACTTTTTGTAAAGCTCAGACCCTGTATTTGGAGGAGTTTGAAGGCACTTATGAAAGATTTCTTTGTTCAAGACCAGTTCAGAGAAGACTTGAAATTCCCACTGTTTTTAGTTCAGTTTTCAGCTACTGCTGTACCTGCCTTAGCAGGTGGCACTTGCTGTTGTAACAGTTGTGACTATAAAACCAACATCTGTGGAAATAGTCTTGATACTAACAGGACCATAACTACTTGGAGAAAAAGTACACATAATTTCTACTAGAACCTGAACTCCTTTGATATAATGAGATATATTTGATTATATTTGATATAATGAGATACTTAAGCAATTAAATAGTATTTATCCATACATCATCTCCAAAATACACAACGAAATGCATCTCTTAGCAAACATTCCAAATCAAAAAACTAAGCTTGCTACAAGGTAAATCTCTCCTACTCTACAATGTAGGCAGGACTAGAAAAAATAGATCATAGATGTTACTTGCAACCTGGGAAACATTGCCGAAAGTGAGCAGAAACGTGCTGAAATAAGAGGAAGCCTTTCTGTTGATTTAAAAGGCCATTACAACTATGGTGCTGAATATTTTATCTCCTTTTAAAATCTGTGACATATATCATGAGATTTAAGCAAACATATGACAGTTTGCTCCTGCTTTCCAAACTTTCAAGCTATTTTTGTGGTTTTGGAGGAAGGGGTTGCAGCACTAATGTCAAGGTGTCTTTAAAACCCCCTTTCACAAAATTCTCTGTATCTTGACTCCTCTAAAATAACTTATTAATATTTAACAATAAAAAGTTTAATGAACACAGTACTTGATTACTAAAACCCATAAATAAATTAAAATAAAATGTCTTGTTTTGATATTAAAAAACTCTTTTGTTTCCTGGGTAGAAGCAGGCTTTTTCATACAAAGCACAGCACAAACTTTTTACTCTTAGCTGGCAATGCTGCAGCCTGAAGACAAATTGGTTTGCTATTAAGAATCTTGCTAAGTCAGTAGGTTTTTCCCTCTTCCTTGATCTACCACACAAAGCACTAGGAAATACAGCTGTTCAATGCTTCAGAATCTCTTCTGCTATTTGTGTGTTGATTAGAAGATGCTTCTATATTTGGTCTTTTTCTGTAAAATGTGTAAGACTAATCATTACATGATCTTTAATATTAAATTTAGCTAAACAAAGCCATCATGCTCCCTCAACCCCCAGAAAAAAAAACAAAAAAACAAACAACAAACCAACAATGAATTTTTAAATCCTTTTTAATAAATTAATATTCATTCATCAATATCTTCATAAAGCATCTCTTCATCATTCCATTTTACTATTCTTTTTTTTTTTTTCACTGCGGAAGAATACCAAAAATACATAGCTGTGCCTTAAGCAAAAAGGACTGGGTTTTAGTTTATCTTTACAATGGGATGAAATCAACTTAGAGTTAAACCACCATAATATTTCTACTGTTTAATGACCCTTTCAGCTATAACAGAAGATAGTTCCAGTTTTCCTTTTTTTAATGCCTTTTACAAACAAATTACGTGTTAATGTTATTTATAGTAGTGTTGAGTTACAAAGGAGTTGATTAGCTATGAAATACATTACTCTGGTGTGATTTAATTGAAATTACCATTTTTAGTCTTAAAACAATCTATGGTTAAAATAATATACTGCAGCTAGTGCACAGGGTCAAGAGCCAGAAAATGGGAGGTCAAGGCAAACACTGTTCTTTACACGTGGTTGTATGTGTGTGTTTTTGTGTCGTGGTGGGACTGTAGGAACAGAATTGGCAAAAAAAGGCACAAAAAACGTGTGTGTAAGATAAAGTACTAACCTTAAGTGAGATTTTGCTGGCTTTTTTCAAGTCAAACCAAGACTTGGATCTGTTCAAGGTTAAAGTCGTTTGTGACTAAACCAATGAATGTGAAATCTTTTGAAAAAGCTGAAACGCGCAACTGCCTACTTTTTGCAAGGACAGGCAAGATGGGGAGTACAGTTCCCTGAAGGGGGCTGCATTAACATGCTGCCCTCCAGTAGTGCAAAGGGTAAGAGAGGGAGAGTCCTCAGAGACTCAGCCCTCTTGCACATGCAGGGCCCTGAAAAATCCACGTTGCCGCTTTCCTCTCTACAGAGAGTAATTTTCTGTCTTCTTGGAAATTTTGGTTGAAGCCACTAAAGAACTGATTTCATTGAGATTTGGAATACACGTTTCTTTCACAACTAAAAAAAGTCACATCTTGTTGGAAGTTTCTGCCTGGCCATGTGATTTCTAGGAGGTGGGGCTTGAAGAAAAGAGAGTGCTGTGGTTAAATCATGAAGGCAGGACCATTCTCAAATCCGACTTCTTAGGGTAGTTCTTTAGGGCACTTACAGGAAGACTTGCTTGGAGATAATCTCAGTAGGGAAATCTTTCTAAAGCAAAGCCTACCATTTATAATTTTTATTAAAATCAGATAGTTTTGTTTAAACACGTTTGGCTATTAAGGTAAAAACTTAGGAGAGGTTTTCAACAATTCTATCTAATGTGTACTTTGGGAGGTTGTTAATTGTTAGTTACTTTGATTATAAAGATGACAATGTGCTCTATAATCCCTTCACAGTTTGAAGAGATATTAGAGAACTCACAATACATTTACCAATGGGACTTAATACTGAGGAGCTTTTAAACACCAAATTTTTCTGCTCCAGCTGTACGGGTTCCTCTGAGGCTGTTCAGGCTATGTAGTTGTCTGCAGATACAGTGCTTAGAAACTGCAGCTCCAGCCACTCTGCACCACTGCCAAGGATGCAGCAGGACTGCAGGAGCCGGGGTTCTGGTGAGCATTCCCGGCTGGAGATCGCACTGCAGCAGTGCTGCAAGGCAGCTGCGCCCAGCCCGCTGATGCTCGAGGAGCAGCCCCGAGGACGGAACTGAAACACCTTTGCAAACCAGGCTCATCTACACTGGAATTTCAGTCAGGAGCAAAGTTTCAGAGTTCAGTTGCAAATAGGGGTGGGAACAGTAATGGGCCGTACATGGCAGCAACCCAAGTATCAGGGCTCTACTCACAGGTAAATCGAGTGCTAGCGAGAAAAGGGGCTGGTCACTACAGAGCCAAGGTGGCCTTTTCAGTTTCATTCAGATTTGGTGGTTTTGCTAGATGCATATCCACATATATTTTTGCCCATAGAACTTTCCAACTAGCATCCAAAGCTCTCTGTCAGAAAATCCCATTGATGTCTACAGGAATTTCACGTGCAGAGATCTGTCAGGGCTAAGCCTGAATTCTGTTTTCTTAGATCTATTTATGCTACTGTATTTGTTGTCATCTGACAATGTACATGATAGAAACACTGTTTACAAAAAATATATCTTCTTTTCTTTAGAAAGATTTAGTTCTGATAAATAACAAATTAGGTTTACAGATCTGAAATTGGCATACCTTGATGACTACAATCTACTAGACTGAAAAAAGTTGGAATCCCAGTGAGGGAATGAACTGGGATCAAAACCAAAATGATCACATTTGCATGAAGGGTATGTTAGAGCACAGTTAATGCTGAAACAAAACATACTCTTGTGATCTGTGATGGCAAGGACACTACCTTGGTAAGAGTAGGCCTATACTTTCAATATATAAATAAAATATGAAAATGCTCCATTACTGAATCAAAGTATCGGAAGTGCTCTATTTGCTCAACTCTAGAGAATAAAAAGTTATAACATCACAGAAACAAAAATATGACATAACATGCGGTCACGATAGCAAGCACAGGAAAGAAAAATATTGAGAAAATATACTTATATGCATATTATGCAAATATATTTTACATTAACATACAATGTTATAAGAATGTTAAATAATATGAATGCATGTTTAAAAAAGGCTACAGCTAGGTGATTTCATGTTGAAGTAACAAATAACCTGAGACATCTTCTATGCTTTCACTGGAATAACAATCTTTAAATCTACAGCAGATGTAGAACACATTGACAGTAGTTGAATTCTCAGCTAAATTATACGAAAAATGTGCTGTTCTCTTTCAAAATGACATGGCAGCTGGAACCAGTCCAAGGGAAGGAAAATGTGCTGTACATTTACAGTACTTACAAAAGATTCATGTCAGTGTTGATGGACACTTAAAATGCTTGTTTGAAATATTATAAACCTGCATATGTCTCCAAAGACCTACAACACTCCCATGATCAGCTTGCCAACTGCAGAAGAGAAAGCAAGAGATCATTAAAAACTATGCCCACCCAGGGAAAACGTGTATTATGACATATATAAACCCAAGAAATTTTAGCAAAAAAAAAAAAAAAATTGGATTGATGAAATGGTAGTTGCTGGATCTGCAATAATAATAACTTACTTTAAACTTAAGAGTGTAACTCTACTGCTTTATGATTAGCGTGTATGGCAGCATTTACAAAGGATGTTACTAAATACTGACTTTATACAGGATTACAGCTGTTCAAAAATTTCTGACAATCAGTTTTGTACTGACAATATACAACACTTACTTTCTCAAGGCTTGCTGCTTTGACGACACCTGCCTTTTGATTGAAAAAGTTCCTCTGAAGTGCATTCTATGTTAAAGTGTCCATAACCTCAGAATGAATGTGTTCATGTGTGTGTGCATACATATACTTTTGCTTTGCAGTATGTGCTTTAAAGTACACACAGTTCTTTGCTACATGTATTCACACATACATGAGTATGGTCTACATAGTAAAAGTTCATATATATATTTTTTTATATATAAATATATATATATATAAATATATATATAAACTCTGCAGGCAAGTAGTACTTCACTTGTTATAGTTGAAGTCCTTTAAAAAAAACTAAGTCACTCAGTTAACATAGTATAGCCAGTAAATTAAGTTGAAAAGAGAAAATGTGAATGGAAACACCATTCTTGACCATCTGTCGATGGCATTCACATCCGTTAAATCGGGGATTTTTATTTTCAGTTGTGAAGACCTTCTTCGTAAATGGCCCCTCTTGCTATGTGAGCCTGGTCTTTCTGACGAACGCCTTCCAAGGCTTTCACGATGTGAGCTTTGTTTTCTGTACTGGATTCCTGAGTTGTCAAAAGATATCGTTGAATTTCGGGCTTCTGTAACGCTGGTGGTGACCTCGTTGCTTGCCACCTCGTTGTGAATTTCAAGAGATGTTAGCAGAATGTTTCCATGGGTGTCCACCTAGAGTGAAGAAATGGAAACACAAATCCTTTCAAAAGAATTGACACTGATGAGCAGAATGTGGGTGTATGTAAATCTCCAAACCCATACATATCTAAAAAAATAATGTCATTATTTTTAAGCATGTGATGATCTTAAAAAAGAAATGGCACTATTCAGCTGCCTAAAATTAGGCAAGTACTTAAATACTTTTACAAACAGGGCTATCATCATACTACCAAACATCCAGTACCAAACTGCACTTGGCAATCTCCATCATTTTCTTCTCCCTCTGAACCAGCCACATTTTAAGGCATGGTCTCCTCCATGAAACCTCCGCATTGCTGGCAATGGAGGGAGACAGTAAGGGATGTCTCTCTGCTACAGTAGGAAATTAATCTAAACTGGCAAGTTTTTGGTGTTTTTTTCCCCTAGCTGTGATCTAAAATAAAGTAAAAATGAGTGCCTGTGTAGTTTGCTAAAATGCCAAGGATGGTTCTGATGTGATTGTAAAATGCTGAACTCTGCATTTTACAATCACAGAGCTTATTTACAATTTATCTCCTGAAATTTTCCTTCCAAAGTCATTTGCAGAGTTTTCCAATCACGACAATTTTTAACTGCAGGGATTTTCTGAGTGACTGATCTCAAAAACCAGTATACTTAAGGATAGGAAAAAAGTACTGAAAAGTGGCTGAATTGAGGAAATAGGAGGGACTTTTCCCTTTCACTTCCCTATTCCAGAGGTAGTGACCAAAGTTTAGCACAAAGTGTATTTATCATGCTAACAAAGTCAAAGTTTTGCTGAGAGAAACTTGACAGTGATTTCTATGTAGATATTTTGGTTTAGTATTAATAATACTTTGCTTAATTTAATAGCAACTGCAACTACAGGAAGGTCAGTGTTTGTGTTAGCAGTAACCCATACTCAGTCAAGGACTAGACATCACCCTGAAAAACAAAAAAACAGGTCCCTAGTCAGCCATATGACAGAGAGCTCCTAACAAAAATCATCAAGACTTCATATAAATTTCCAAGTACAGAGCAGTGTGATGCCATTTTCAGTAATAAAGAAAAAGATCCTGACCATTTAGTCTTAAAATCTGGGCCAGACTCTCCAGTCCTCCCGAGTGGCAAGAGAGGAGCAGCCCAGGGTTGTGTATGTCTCCTTCAGTCCAGAAGCCTTAAGAGTTCCCATGAGAGGCACTGAGGAGAAGTTCCAAGCAATGGTGTCTGAGTCAGTATTTGGTAGTTTCATTGGTGGGGCAGCACAAGCCCCGTGCTCCAGGCCCTACACGCTGAAGGATGTGCAGTCAATACAGGGATCAGCTCCAAATTTTCTGCCAGTTTTGGGGCAAGGAAAATGATGGCTGAAGGTAAAAAAAAAGCCCTGTGCTGGGTATTTTCAGACAGTTAACACACATGTGACACTGTCAAAGAGAATTTAGTTCTCCATGTCAGAAGTAGATAGTCAATCATGGAATACAGGATAATTTCCAGTTTTACATATGCAATTTATTCATCCATAATTCATCATGCAATTAATACATTTTTTTAACCTGCCACATGATCTAGCTGTGCGAACTGTGTAGTAGTTGAACATCTCATTCTAGAAGCATCAGTTTAAAAGTGGTTGTAAAAACAGACTATTGTCACAGCCTCCTGAAGTTCAGTCATCTGATACCACATCCTCTGCAAGCTCTGTGTGATGGATTAAAAGTATGCACAGCTATGTGTCTGTCCATAAGCATTTAACTTTTTTCATTCTTATTGAAATTTTGTGAAATGGATGTTTCTTTCATCAATTATTGATGCTTCAGCTTATCTCTTCTCAGGGAAGACAATTATGATAGCATATCAGTAATGCTTTGCCAAGGTGCTTGCAAATGGAAAAAAGAATATACAATGCTACGAATGATATACACGCAAGTGGGAAAATAATCCTTAGATATCTAACAAATCCTGCTGCTGTAGGCAATGGCACATTATGCTGATGAGTGCCTATAAATAAAAAATAAATATGAACAAGAATAATGGCATGGAGCAGCCTCAGCGGTGATTAAGAAGAATTTATTTTCTCCATGGCAGAAACCCTTTGGGTACAAAAGTAAGATCTTGAGGTTTGTAGAAAGGAGTTCATGCTGTTGAACAGTTTCTGTAACCAGAGAATAAACACAGGTGTAAAATACAGTCAAGGATATCATCACTAATTATGGTGGTCTCCGAAAAGAACTGATTCAGTTTCTTCTGTTCTTTTTTTTTTTTTTTACACAAAGAGTACAAATTATGATCAGGATCTTTTTTTATACAATGAGTAAAATACCTTAACAACCTGTTTTTTCCTTGTGAAGCTTAAAACTATATCTCTGATCCAGACCCCCAAGGCATCAAATGTCATCTTTCCCATCTCCTCCTTGGCTTTCAGAAATGTTCTTCAGCTTACTAAAAATGCATAGCAAGACCATTTTGGTGGTCCTCACCCCTAGAGCCCTGCCATCCCCTTGCAGGTCTCTCCTCCTTTTCCTTCCAACACCACAGATGTCAACTCCTTTTTCCCTCAGGGACTTCCTGATCTCTCCTGATTCTGTCTGCCACCTACATATACACAGACATCAGCCCATCCTGGGTACTTTGTCCTTCTACACTGAGCCTGGACTGTTGTGAGCTGGCAGCTGAAAGCTTGTATTATGGAAGCACTGAGGCTTCTCCTGATCAAGGAATCAATTATATTCCTATTATTTCCTTGCACGGCATAGCTGCCTTCACCTTATCTGCCAACTTCACACGCCACCTTAACATGGCTTCTGCCTTTGATGTGCCAACTTTTCACTGTTTGTCACTGCATCTAGAAATCAAACCAGAAAGGCAGTCAAGAAATTGGCGACTTTTGTGTATATTCTTTTTCTGAAGATAACAGTATGTCCTATGAAGCTGCATGACAGTATACATTTTTCTCAAAATGTCAAATGAAACATATTTGGAAGCATACTTTTGAAATTCATCTTTTTGCTAATGGAGAGACGGGCATACATGTCAAACATGAGGAAGGAGCAGATGGAGAGAAAAAGGGGTCTGCAGAAGCTAAATCAGCCTCTGGTCCACAGATGCTCAAATTGATTCCTTCCGAGGTTTTGAATAAACCACCTAAGCTCTTGACAACATTAGAGCACTATACGCTAATACTTTGTGACAATCTTAAGGTGATGTCTTAAAGTATGAATACTTAACGCATGCAGCATGTTAAAAAGTGTTTGCACATAAACATGACTTTGGAATCATTTAAGCAATGATTTAAATTACTTTGACAAAGGTACACAGGCTCTCTCAACAAATAAAGAAGCAAACCAATAATGGCAGGAGATCCTGTGCAAGTCACCTCATGTTTGCCTGAATATACAGGGAAGGCAAAATCCTCCATGAGTGAACATGAGTGTGGCTCAGTGGCTCCAGGGAAAATGTTGCCCCAGGTATAGATTAAGAAAAGTAGCTGACTGGATTACAGTCATAGCTACGTATGACAAACCAGGCTGATGTCTTTGATAAAACTCTAGATTTACTCCTTATGAACCTTAGAATATAATTTTATCACCTGGCTCAAAAATGTCACTCTGTGCACTAGAAGTTCTCCCCAACAGCTAATACCATACTCTCAAATGCTGTTATAAATAAGAGATGACACTGGGGATTTGACCAATTTCCCCTCAGTTCTTACCATCCTTCTTTAACCAAAATATTTCCCTTTTTTTACTTCTCAGCCAACCCTGTGCTTCTATTCTTTTTGCAGCCTTCTTTCTTCCCACATTGGCTCCACCGAATCTATTCCTTCTTGTTTCTCCACTCTGGTCTCCATGTTTGGTTCCCACATCTCCTCCCCAACGCAAGCAAGGGTTGGTTGTTTCCTTGGAACATTTCCCAGTAAACTCATCAAAACAGATGAAAACAGCTGAGTACCAAATCATTAATTAATTCCCTGATGAATCAGCATGGATACAAATATGCAAAACTAGTGCTCTTATTTCAGAAAAAAATTTTATCGAACTCCATCCCTCCCACCTCTGAGTAACTACAGACCCTGCACCAGGGTGAAGTGACTGAATCTCACATAAGTGCTTTTTGAGAAGCAGATTCACCTGTGAAGGTTCATAATTTCTGAACTATATATATTACAGTATAAGTGAAAAATTCAAACACTCCAGCAGCCTAATGTCATTACACAAAAATGACTGTGACTCACCTAACTGAAGCCAGAAGGAGAAGAATTAAGACAACGTTCAAATTCAAGACAAAGAACCTTCTCTTTGCCCTTGGAGGACTACCACGTCACCAGTGGACTCAACTTGGATTGTATATTCCAGGTCCAAAACTTCAGTGCCCTATTATATCTGGGGAGTCCTAAATCTACTTCTTAATTCTACCCAGGATCCAGGCTCATTTAGATGTTAGCCATTCTAGTTTAAGAAACAAAATATAACAGCTACTAATGAATACTTTTCTCCAATATTAAAAAAAAACCCCAACTTTAAAGCCAGTTTGAAAGTACTTTACTAGGGCCAGAAGACTACCATAAGCCTTGATTTATTATTAGGTAGAGTCTGAATTGTTTAAAGTTCATTTAGTTCTCTGTTTAATATTCCATAAATTTTAGAGAGTACGTTACAATGAAATCTCTTTTCCCTCATCTTTCAGAGGAAGCATTTTGTTCAAGCCCCATAGGTATGTTTACTTGTTCATCAATCCCAAATTTTCAAATACCATGCAAACACTTCCCATCATGTGAAGCAATATAAATGCAAATGGGGGTTTAAATAACATAATGAAAAGCTCTGTATCTGTAGTTAGTCTTGCATTATTTTACATCAAAATTAATATTTAAGTACATACAGAATCACAGAATATTTTGAGTTGGAGGGGACCCACGAAGATCATCTGGTCTGACTCCTGACCCTGCACAGCACCATCCCCAAGAGTCACACCATGTGTCTAAGAGCATTGTCCAAACATTCCCTGAACCCTGTTCAGGCTGGTGCTGTGACCACTTCCCTGGGGAGCTGTTCCATTGTCCAACCGCCCTCTGGGAGAAGAACCTTTGCCTAATATCCAACCTGAACCTCCTCTGACACAGCTTCAGGCCATTCCCATGAGTCCTGTCACTGGTCACCACAGAGATCAGTATCTGCCTCTTTCACCTTCTTTACTTATGCATAAATGATTTTCCAACATGTAGAAAAATAAGCAATCAGGCCTTAAGTTTATCTGTGCTTAAGGCTAAATACATTGATCACATTATGGCTTGGATATTTAAAAATAATTTAAAACTGCAGGCAAAACAAAAATTATAGTGTTGAGCGTTCTCCCCGAGTCTAAAAGCTGATACTTCTCTCACTGCCTTTTAAATATGTTTATATTAATTAATAAGCACCAAAAAATTGGAAGAGGTAATTATGTTATATCAGCTTAGTAGATGAGCCCAGGATACCCAGCAGAACTGGGAAGATGGAAAGACCTTGGCAAACAGGGAAAGTATGAAGAAGCAAACTAATTAGGAATTTCCATATTATCACTGTCTATCAAGTAATACTGAAGTTTTACAATTAACCTTGATATATTTCAATGGGGGAAGAAAAGAGGAAAAAAAGGCATAGTCCTCCTTTGCCCTGTATTTCACATTGTCTGGACTATTAATCCAGTCTCTGAGCTGTCCTATGAATTGCACGTATAATCCTTCTTACGGTCTCAGGATTTGCACAATCCATACTTGTGCAAAGTGGCTGCAAACCAAAACTAGTACATATATGAGTCTCCCAGTGCACAATGAGTGTCCCCACCATGAGCTACAGGATGAGTGTTCTTCCCACAAGAACTGTGCTTATCACCCTTGGCAGATATATTTCAAAATTTGGTACCTACTCATCACAGCAGTGGTATAAAAATATCCCACTGTTCAAAAAAGCACTGAAAAAAGTATCCAGGAAAGATGAAGACACACAGGAGAATACTGCCAGTTTTGCGATTCCCGTACTTACCAATTTAAACTGAGTGATAACTCTTCCACAGAAGTCAAGATATTAATTTTCACAATAAAATCCCACCTATGAGAAGGGTTGCTGCAATTAACAAAACTGCTAAGTAGATGTAAGTGGCCTGAGCCTCTATTCTCAGCAATGCCTGGTGTGGGAAGCTGCTACCTTGGCCAACCGCGGGGGTTGGAGCCAGGAATCTCCAGAGCTAAAAATGCACACAGACACTGCCTGATGAGAAGGGCCTTTTTATGAAGGGTTAGGCATTATTCTTGACAGCAAAGCTCTGCCCACATGTCTGACAGCCACCGGGGGTTTGAAGCTTGAATGGGCTTGTGTGATAGTTACCCTCCTGATTGATACTCTGGGGATGAACTCTTGGTCCCACCAAACTGAAAATGTGAATTGCCACAGCTGGATCCAAAAAGCAGTGTTTTCAGCAGGGGACTTTAACATATAACCACATAAGCTCTGGGGATTGGCCCAGAAGGAGCAATGCCCAAAACACATGCACACCATCTGATTATACAAGGAGCCTCTACCACACGAATGAACAAGTGAGAACAGGATTGCCTTAAATCTCTCTCATGCTGATTCAGCCACAAATTAGGCTGTATCTGAGCCTTATTTAAAAGAAACAACTTATGTAGCAAAACTGAAAGTTTTGAGATCTACAAATGAAGCCCCAATCTGCCAACACAAACAGGATAAATGGATTTGATTCATAACAATGGTGATCAATTTTCAAAGGAAACATTTTTAGAGACCACCTATTCCGTTCTGACAATTTTTCTACAATCAGAGGATTTTAATTTAGGCATAAATATAAAATCAGAAGAAATTGTTTATGAAAAATAAAAATTAATTTCTTCCTTGATCTTAGAACTTGTCCTCGTATATGAAGCAGGATCAAGGCTTTCAAAAGAGAGTTTTCAATCCCAAATTAGTATGTGTATGAAAATTGGTTATACACAAAAAAAGCAGCATCCCATGTTTGTCTCACTAGCTATGGTTTACTGTGATAGGCTGGAACAATTCAGTGAGGAATACTATTTGCAGTGCATTATCTGAAATAAAATACGATGCAAATGCAGGCAAAAGAAGAGACGGCTAAGTGTGAAATTTCCTTTGTAGTCAGCTGCTGATCCACAGATGAGTCACTCATAAAGGCTCACTCAGGTTTCATCTCATCACCAGCTCTGAATCTACTGAAACCTTTTCCAGAGATTCAATTTAGTCAGGCGTGCTTCAGCCATCATGCCACCTTCAGCAGTGCTACACAGGAGAATACAGCACAGTTTTTCTCTCCCCAGTGCTTTTCTTTGTGACCTCTGCAACCTGAGGACACTGGCTGTGCCAATTCCATGCTGCAAGAGCTCTTCTTTCCCTTACACCTGGAGCTATTTGGCTCACTGGTTTCAACACATGGACAGAGCTGGACAGCAAGCCATAATGGGAGCATTGAAGCCAACCCACAGCTCAGGAGCAGCAGCTGGCGGAGCCCTCCTCAACACAGCAAGCCTTAGTGGTAGCATATCAGGAATAACTCAGAGAGAAGTAAAAGCCTGGCACTGGAGAGGTACATCCATAGCAGCAGCACCAGAATGGGGAAGGCTGTGCCAATTTGAGCTTTTCAAACCCATAACCTCTGACGCAGGACAGTGCAAAAGCATTAATTATGAAGAAGAGTTACTGAGCATGAAGTTACTGCTTTGCAAAGCAATTATCAAATACAACACAAACATACCCACATCTGTGCATTTTGTAGTTGAGAACATTTTTTTTATTAAAACTCCATTGCTCTACAGTCCAATAAGACTAAGAAAGCAGGAAAAGCCCTTTTGCTACTATAAGAGAAGTGTTTTTAACCAAGCCTGATAGCTTTCACTCCAGACTTCAGTTCTCTGATGTGTAAAAAATACACTACAATAGCAGTATCCATGCTGGTTCTACTGTTTTCCATGGGCTAAAACACTTCTGAGTGGAAATAACATGCCATTTTCCCACTGCCTTCTCTTGTGCACTTTGCCTGAGCGAAAGACACTGTCTCAGCAGTACTGCCAGTCTTGGGAATCATAAAACCAAAGCTTGAACTCGGGGCTTAAGCACCAGGCTTAGGTGTTGAGCCACCCCTTCTCTGCTAGTGCTGCCTCCTAACACAAGAGATGCCCACCACATGCACCCCCTCCTGACGCTGCCTGGACCTGATACAGCACTTAGTTGTTCTGTCACTACACCCACAAGTTGCAGCATCTGATGTGGACAATAAACTGAATAATGTTTAATTTTTTATCTGGTTCAGTTTGGTTTTTTGATTTGTTTTGTTTTGTTTTACTAGCGCCCTGAGCTAATATTCTTAATCAGTGACAGAGAGCTCATGCACACGGTTCATAAACAAGCAAATTAAATTACTAAAACAAAACAGCAACAGAGCAACCCAAAATAGTAGTCAGAAATAAGCTAATAATGTCTTCTTCCAGTTTTATATTTGAACATTTTTCAATCTCCTTACCAGAACAGCATACATTTGACAGTCATGAAATAGTGGTGATAAGTGCAAAGTGGGCTGCTTGCTTTTGGCATTCTCCCTTTCTTTAAAAACGTCATTCAGCCACAAATCACATGAGACTGGAAGTATTTTCCAGGATTAGAAACCTTCCCTTTCTGAATGGAATTACACTCCATGGAAGACTGAAGCTTCAGCAAAACCACAAAACCAATAATTTCATTGAACTTGCACAAAGTAGTGCAACCTTGTTCAGAACCAAGGTTGTAAAGCTTTCAGGTATTATCTTCCATAGAAAGTATGCTAAAATCTCTAGCATGACTCCAGTCCTGCTGCAGCCATGGATATCTGTATAGCATGGTAAATGGTGGACGTGATCCAGAAGACAGACATTTTCCTGCTTCAAGGCTGTGGTATCTCTAAGCCATGGAAAACTTTGTCCAAAGTACATCTGTTGGATGTGTTTTCCCTGAGATTTGCATTTTGAGATCCATGGGACCTCTTGCTTGTTCTGATCAATTCCCTGTGTTTTGCATTTGCCAGTGTTTCTCAAATGAGAAGTTAAAATCTGACATCCTACATCCAATGAATCTTCTATCTATGTTTTGTTTCAAAGTAAGATTTCTGACTAGCTCTATCTAATGTTTCTGTCTGTTTCTGTTGCATGCTGGCACTTTCTGCAGGAACTGAATCCAGAAACTACAACAAAGCTCTGCTGAATTCCCCAGCTGAGGCCTGGGGACAAAATGTTTTCTACACAGAGAAAGAGTCCATACCACATTATTTATCCTGTGTTATTTAAACAGCAAATATTCACAGTCAGTATGAGCATATATGAATCTACAAAGCATACAAAGTTCCCTTCCACACCAAGGACTCCAAGGGACAAAGTAACACACTCTTTAAACTCTGGTACACAGAATTTGTATCCTTATTTGATAGAATCATAGAATCTCTTAGGCTGAAAAGTCCCCTAAGGGATCACCGAGTTCATCTGTTAATCCAGCATCATGTTCACCACTGAAGCATGTCCCCACATGCCACATCCACATGGCTTCTGAACTCTTCCAGTGACGGTGATTCCATCATTTCTCTGGGCATCCTGTTCCAATGCCTGACTTCCTTCTTTGTGAATAAATGTTTCCTAATATAGATTCTAATCCTCCCCTAGTGAAACTTGAGGCCACTTCCTCTCATCCTGTCACTTGCTACATGGGAGAAGAGACCAGTCCCCACCACACCACAACCATGTCTCAATGTGCCGCATCTGCACATCTTTTAAATATCTCCAGGGACAGTGATTCAACCACATCCCTGGGCAGCCTGTTCCAATGTTTGACAACCCTTGCTGTGAATAAATTTTTAATTTATGCACAGTTGATATTAAAGCAGTAGAAAAAGCAGAACAGTTCATGATATTTGCTTTGGATGCCTCAGAAACAAAAGAAAAGGTTCTAAGTCAAAAGCCAGGAAAAAAAGATTGCTATAAGGTATGAGCAGATCCAGGATATAAAAATGTCATGAACTAGGTATAAAAATATACATTTTCATTAGTTAAGGTACTTATGATTATTTTGACAATGTAGATAAATTGATCTCAAGATAGAAGAACTGTCAGACATGGGGTAGTATTGGACCCATTAACAAGACTTGTACTGAATTATGTAGATCATTTAAATGGATGAGATACACCAGATGGTTTCCAGCAGGAGAATTAAACCTTAGTGTGTACATCTGCATTACCTGCTTGCAGTTAAAATCTTCTCCATGGCTTTCAATTCAGATACTCTTTTACTTCTCCATGTGTATTTTTTATTATTATAACTATTTATTTTTCTAGCAAAGGGAATTTGTTTGTCCTGATATCTTAGTTCTAAGTAGAGCTGCCAACTGTGATGAGAATCTGGTTTCATAATACAGTAGACAAAAATGTGTTTATTGGTTTAGAATTGTCTCCCATTATGAGTGCTGATAATTAGGTGTAGTTCTGCATTACATTTGCTATAGCAGACAAAATCATTAGGATAAACAAATATAGCTTGAAATTACTTTTATGATACTGGCTTTGATAAACAAGTAGTAGTTTTGTCACTGTGAACTCTTCTAATTTATAGCTGATAGAAAAAAAAAAGGCAGTCTTACTCAACAGAACTGAATGAAAAAGCCTCACTAGGAGCATTTTAGTAAAAGAAGGAAAGATGTTATATTCAAACTGACATGGCTTGTTAATGTCAGATACTGCTGAATACCTTGAATTTTCCTTCCAAAGATTCAAAAAGGAAGTTTTCACTGGATAAAGTAATTCTCCAGGCAAGGAAATAGGCTGGAGCATAATCAGCACAGATCTTGCCAATACTATGCTTCAGAAAACAATCTGAAAGTTTCTCTAGGACTTATACTTTCCTGCTGGTCTGAAACAGCCGCAGATGACAATGCCACACACAGCTTTGAACTATACTGGCCAATTAATTAGCATGGCAGAACTAATCCTTTATCTGTTCTTTCCCATGGTAATTGCATCTCCTCTAAGTGTAGTGAGGAAAGGCATGCTCATATCCTGGATTCACTTACATAGGAAATGTACATAAATGTACGTAAAATCACAGTTAGATTACATTTAATTTAGACAAATAAATGTAGATCTGAGTCTTTATTTTCAAGCTAGCTTCCCTCCCACTGTCTTCTTCTTACATTTACTTGTCATACAGATCATATTCACTTCCACCTCTGTATGCCTACATATATTCTTCTACATTGGTTCCTGAAAATGAAAATGCCCAAGTCTGTCTACAAAAAGATGTGGTTGGTTGTCACCAGACAGTGATGTTTTTATGCAAGTCTTTTTGTTTTTGTTTTTTTTTCATACTGATAGTCTTTACAATGTAAAAATAGAGAGAATATATATAAATTAAAGAAACTTACCCGATTGGCTTCAAACCTTGAGCGATCGTTGTTAGCCTTTGTTGTTTTTTCTGCAAGTTTCTTCTGCCTTTGAGGGCCTTTTCCAAAGAAAATGTAGTTGACAAAGGCGTATTCAAGTAAGGCCAAGAAGACAAACACAAAGCAGCCCATGAGATACATGTCAATGGCTTTAACATATGGAATTTTAGGCAAAGTCTCTCGCAGGTGAGTGTTGATCGTTGTCATAGTCAGCACAGTTGTAATTCCTACACAGAGAAAAAAGATCACATATCTTACAACTCCAAGCATTCAATTTTATTTTCCTTCTGGTAAATATGCCTTGTCAGTGGGAAGAAGCTTAAAAACTTGTAAAAGATGTCTTGCAGGTGACAACATTGCAAAAAAAAAAATTAAAAAATTAAAACTTGATGCACTGATATTCTGTTACAATTATTTCCTTCCTATGAGAAGGGGAACAGCTAACAAGGGGGTCTGGCACCACTGCCATGAGTTAACACAGCTTCATGGAAGCCAGTGTAGCTGTAGTGAGAATCTCTTCCATGGAGACCAAACTGATGTGAAACAAGAACAGTGTTCACACAGATAGTGAAAGACTTCTCCCACAGTTTTAAATTTCTAGGAGTTGGTTGATACCAGTCCTGTGGGATCTCCCCATAGTAGAGACAGGGGAGAGACAGGTACCTTTCTAGAACAGCTCATCCCATCTATTTTAGCTACCTATTTCAGGAAAGGACAGTATGTAAGTGGAACTTGATATGACTAATTTGGAGCAATAGGCTAATTACACAGAAACAAGTGAGGTAAGCAATGAGAGACAGATAGGTATGTGATTTTTTAAAAGGAAGAAGGAGGGAGAGCTGCATTTTTATAGCAACAAACTGGATACTAATAAAATATCTACAAAATATCTGTATCAACCTTATGTAAAGGTATTTATCTAAGGATGGACATAGCACCTGAAAATATATTCCAGAGCACTGTTTTAAAAATCAGGAAAGAAAATCAAATTTATTGTCAGTCTGCCTGAATTCACAATAAACTGTGGGATCTGTATCTCCACTGGAAATTCTATGGGAATTGCAAATCACAGGTGGCTGAAAACACTGATTTGTGGAATAAGTCTCATTTCAAGGCAAGCCATTCTACCAGGTCTCCTCCATTACTATTTTCTTTGATTCCATAATTATACCATCACTTTACAAGTAGTCACTAAAATACAGGCATAACAAAAATGAAGGCTGAAATAAAATTGCTGCCATATAATAAAGCACAGCTTCTTTTACATGAAGAGACAGAAATAAAGACAATGTAACTCAAAATCAAGCTGTTGGTGTAAGCAGTGTCACTCCAGGGAACTGTACTAATGCCCTATGAGATAATATTGGATATTTAGTAGGTTAGTGTCAAGCAGTTTTCAGTGCTTTTCCCCTAAAGTGTGAAACAAGTGTGCAGTGATGCCAGATGTCTGGTGATCCGGAACATTAAGCACACTGAATGGAAAGGTGGCTATCACTAACCAAAGGGAAATACATTCCCTGGGAGATCCTGAAACCCTGCAGCCAAATGTCTTTCTGAAGCTCAATAATTTATTTTAAAGCACAGCTGGAGGAGAAGAAGCTGACACTCCTCTAAGACAAAAAAATAAGATAATCTTGTGATTATAGTCCTTCCCACAAGAGAAGACCCTAGATATAATTCTTCTCACTTGAAGGACTGAATTTAGGAACTTCTAGGGCTAACTAGCAAAACACAGAGCAGAACTGATAGGTTTGAATATTTCTCTTGAGGTCAGTCCTGCATCACTGGCTGTCTGCAGTGTCCATAGTACTGTCTCTGGAATGAGCTGGCCTTTGCTCTGTACCTAGATTTCACTCTAGAGGCAACTGTTTGGTTCAGTGCAGCAAGGGATCAGGCACAGGGGAAAAACATGGAAGTGAATGAATAGAATCAGGCTCTTGCAGAAATACAGGCTTCTTGCAGGAGTTGAGTAAAAGTCTGTGTCCCAAGAACTGCACAGAGAATGCTTCCTCAAACAAATACTCAGGAATTCAGGCATACCTTCTCTATACTGTGTTCTTTAGAGCCAATCATGTATTTCCAAAGGTTGCCATAGTGCCTTTCAACTTTTATACCACTTTACATTAGGATGCCATGTAAGTTCACAGACACTACATAACTGGGAGCAGCTGTTGCCTCCCCCAGAGGCAGGCAGGCTCTGCAGAGAGACCATGACAAATTAGAGGACTGACTGGGCAGGCAATCACCAACCATGTGAAGTTCAGTAAGGGGAAGTGCCAGATTCTGCACCTGGGATAGGGCAAACCTCAATGTACAGAGAGACTGGGAAACAAAAGGTTGAAGAGCAGTGCTGCGGAAAGTCCTGTGGGTCCTAGTGGATGGCAACTTAATATGAGTCAGCAGTGCCCTGGCAGCCAGGAGGGCCAACCCTGTCCTGGGGGGCATCAGGCACAGCACGGCCAGTGAGCAAGGGAGGGGATTGTCCTGCTCTGCTCTGACCTGGGGTGGCCTCACCTCAAGTACTGGAGGCAGTTCTGGGTGGCACAATCTAAAAAAAAAATATTGTACTATTTATTATAGTGTCCAGTGGAGGGCAGAGGGGATGGTGAAAGGTTGTGAGGGGATGCTCTACGACGAGCAAGTTAAATAACTCAGTCTGTTCAGCCTGGAGACCCCACTGCAGTCTACTGCTTCTTCATGAGGGAAAGAGGGGCAGATGCTGATCTCTTCTTTATGGTGAATAGTGACAGGACCCAAGTGAATGGCCTGAAGTTGTGTCAGGGGAGGTTTAGGTTGGATATTAGAAAAAGGCTGTTCATCCAGAGAGTGGTGGGGCACTGCAACAGCTCCCCAGGACAGTGGTCCAGCACCAGCCTGACAGAGTTCAAGAAGCATTTGGACAATGCTCTTGGGCCTATGGTGTGACTCTTAGAGATGGTCCTGTGCAAGGACAGGAGTTGGACTCCTGTGGGTCCCTTGTGGGACCTTCCAGCTCACCATTTTCTGTGATTCTGTGGTACCAGCTTAGTAAGAGGGGGTATACAAAGGAATATAGGATTAGACGCGTGATACTGAACTTTATTATACAAATACCACAGGCATAATCACCAAGGCACTAATTGTTTTCTGAGAAGAAACTGTTACATGGATTTTTGTCCTCTTAAAAGGACTTTCTACCACTTGGAAATAGAACATCTGGTCTCCCGAGCTTGCCTTGTACTCTCTGATTTTTGTTCTATTTGTCTTACAGTACTTGATGAACTTGTGCTACACAGAAATGGGCCACATGAGACAGCCTCGCTCCTTAAACAAGGCAAAATCTCATGAACCTGCCACAGAAGGGCATGGAATGTCACTGGATATGAATGTAACTTCTGTCTAGCCATCTGTTCTCTGCAGTCCTGGCCAGTATGGATCTAGACAATGATGGTTGTGATTGAAGTGCTGGCCTCACTTGGTCCACCTGGGTGGATCTCTACTATGCAGTAGCTCATTTATGAACACATCAGAGATGTTTGGGCTCTATGCCCCACTTCCTATTAAGCTACTACTTAGCTTCAAGCTGCTAAACAAACACGGGCTGCTGAGTGGTAATGCCAGACAGTGTCATGCCCATAAGAACCAGCTAATCCACAGTACATGAAGAATTACTGCACATGAAGAATAACTGCGGTTAATTTACAGTGTCTCCAGCTACCCAAATTCAAATGCTGAGTAATATGTTGCACAGAGGTGGCTACCCTGCCTGCTTTGGTATGTGGGATCTTGGGAGTAAGGAAACAGGGAATCACAGGGACATGGGTTGAAGTCTGGGTTTGCTGTGGTAAATTACAGAAAAAATAAGGGAACTAGAGAGTATTTTCCTGTTTTAAGAAAATAAGAGAATACAGCAGGAAGATAGCACAGACAGTGACAAGTTTTGGGTAGCAAGGTATGTGTAATTGGGAAGCACAGGGTTGAAGACAGAATTTGGGACAAGATGAGAAGCAGAAGTATTTATAGGGATTTATAGACCCATTTAATCTTCCTTAGCTACAGCTATCCCTGAGTATACTTCTGGTAAAGATGAAATATTTGCTGTCAGATATTGTCACAGAATTTGTCCTGGTTCTGGCAAGGACAGGGTTTATTTTTGCAGTAGCCAGGAGGGGGCATGGCTAAGACCCAAAGGTTATTCTATATCACCTCACATCATTGCCAGAGGTTGCAGGAAGGGAGTCTTTTCAGGTTGGGGCAAGCGTGGCTGTCATTGAGTCATGAGTTCCACAATGAGCATTTTTGCTTGTGAATCATTCTCTCTTTTGTACAGTTTTGTTATTAGTAAGTTGCTGATCCTGTTTGTTTTCTTGTTTCATTGCTGTTTCCAGTAAATTGTTCTTACCTCAGCCTGGGATCTTTGCCTTTTGTGTCTCCAATTCTCTCTGGCCACCCGCAGTGGGAAGGGGGACAGGGGGAAGCAAGCGGCAGTGTGGTTTTAGTAGGAGCACTAAAATGGAGAATACCATTCTATCACAGAATCACAGTTAGGCTTGGAAGGGACCTTAAACCCCATCTAAGTCTGCTGCCATGCACAGGGACCTTCCACTAGGTCAAGTTGCTTGAAGAAAAATCTAACTTGGCCTTCAACACTTCAAGGGATGGGGAATCCACAACTTCTTTGGGAAACCTGTGCCAGTGCCTCACCACCCTTACAATCAACAATCTCTTCTTAATTCAAATCTACTCTCTGTCATTTTGAAGCCATTTCTACTTGTCCTGTCCTTGTATGAAGTCCATTTCCAGCTCTCCTGCAGGCCCCCTTTGGGTACTGGAAGGTGCTGAAAGGTTACCCCAGAGCCTTCTCTGCTTTAGGCTGAACAAAATCAAGTTGCTTGGTCTGCCTTGACAGGAGGGTTGCTCCAGCCTCTGATCACCTTTGTCGCCCTTCTCTGGACTCACTCCAACAGGTCCATGACCTTCTTATGTTGGGCACCCCAAACATGGATCCAATATTCCAGCTGGGGTGTCGTAAGAGCAGAGTCAAGAACAATCACCTCCCTCACCCTGCTGATTTTGGTGCAGCCCAGACACAGTTCTGGACTGCAAGTGCACATTGCTGGGTCATGCTGAACTCCTTGGCAAACCAACACCCCAAGTCCTTCTCCTCAGGGCTATTTCTCAAGCCATTCTCTACCCAGTGTGTACTTGTGCTTGGGATTGCCAGACCCTCATGCAGGATCTTCCACTTGGCCTTGCTTAACTTCATGAGGTTCATGTGGGTTCACCACTCAAGCTTGTCAAAGTTCTTCTGGATGTCATCCCTTCCCTCCAGCATGTCAACTGCACAATTTTCTAGTGACCTTCTCTTATGTAAAGGATACTGAATACTCTTCTAAAGGATACTGATACTCTTATTTAAAGGATCTGAAAAGTTCTTGGGCAGGAATCACATACCGGTGCCAAATCCATGTTTTTCTGTCCCAAGGTAAGTAACACTTTAAGCTGTGATAAACATGCACTTAACATACCTGTAACCTGAGGGTTAGGTGGCATGGAGGGGTCCATATCTGATGTGCCCCTGTGTGCTGAACTAGCAATGGTTCGTGAAGTCTGTTCCTGCCAGTGTCAGTTAAAGCACCAGGACCTCAGGAGGAGGCTTGGAGCCATGTTTGTCCTCCCACACTGAGCTGGACTAAAGCCCACGCTCAAGTACAATTGTGCAGCTGGTCTCCTAGATGAATTCACTGGCAACATTAACTTTGATGAGAACAAGTCTGGGACCTGTATGAGCAGCTCATGTCAGAGATTTAGTGGTAGCTACACTCTTGCATGCAGGGAAAAACATCACTTTTGAGGCAATATTGGATGACATGATTTTGATGCAAATTATTTTGGAATTTCAAAACACTGACATCACGTTGTAGTTTTTAACAACCTCTTAAGGCTACATTAAGTCTGACATTTTAATGTCCCACTCATTCTTAGCACATACCAAGGGCAACTCTTGCTGCTGATGCATCATAATTGATCCAGAATGACACCCATGATAAAATAGTAATCAGTATGGAGGGCATATAGGTTTGAAGAATAAAGTAGCCAATATTTCTTTTCAACCTGAAGCTCAATGAGAGTCTTGGATAGGCACCTGAGAAAAGAGAGAGGAAAACAGTATTATTTATACTGAAGGAAAGACACTTGTAGATAGCTGCCTTCAGTTTCTGCAGAAACTAAAGCATGCACATTTTGTGGGGTATATGACAACTGCAGAACAGTAGGGATGACACCTTCACTGTATTACTCATTGGTATTAAAAGAAACATTGCAGTGAATACAGTGATAGCCAAGTAATTTGTATTTGGGAAAGAAAGAGAGACAGTAAATTACTTTGGACCATTGAACAGATAGGTGAACACTGGGTAGTTTTTAAGAACAAATGCTTAGGTCTCCAAGTAAAATGCTTATCCAAGTAAACAGTTTTCACAGTATAGAATTTATATTGAGAGAATGAGTAATGTGCATAGTTTTTAATTTACAATGAGGAGCTGTTCAAGAGATGAGACTTCTTAATTACATCTGAACTATAAGAAACATGTGACCTGTGGTGTCAAAAATAAATTATAATGAATTCCACTAAAGGAAAAGCCTTCAGATTAGATCCTCTAATGTCAATTACAGCCAGCCTGAATTTTTCTTCCAAACATATTATAAACAAAATAAAGGTTGATTTTTGTGTGTGTATATATAAATAAATATATATGTAAAATTTATGAACAGTTACAAATAGAAAAAAATTAACAATGAAAGTAATTAATAATCTCTTGATTGGTGTGTATCTTACTGAATTGGAGTTAATCTTACTGAATACAATTTAGACATATACATATATATATTCAGACAAATATATTTAGAAATCTCAAATGGTTAAAAATAATTGTGACTTTTTTCACTGAATGCAAAGACGATTAAATCTGAGTACAGCTGTATAAGAAAAAGGTAGTCATTCACACATTAGCTCCATGATTTCAGTGTTCGCACTACCAGTCTTAGATATACTTCTAACAGCTCATCTAAAAAAATCTAGTCAACATCCTAAAAAAACTTATCTTGGCACATACCAATATTGGCACAAACCAGATATTAGAACACTTCACACCCATTCTAATGCAAATATGCAAAATATATGAAAGATTTCATCTAGAGAAAAAATGAAAAATTAAAAACTTCTCCATAAATTATATTCATATGTTTGCATATGAGCTTGAGAAACTACATTTGCCCATATAGACATGAATTATGGATGTCCTAAGAAAGAAAGGGAAAGAAGGACTAGAAAACTGGAGATTTCACTTTCTTTCATTCCTGACAGTTTGTTACATTTTGAGTCATACCACAGAAAAATGCCACACCATTTCCAGGCAGCAGAAGCAGCAAGGTAATACCAAACTTGTGCAAATATTCTTAACTGTTGTATCAAACAATCTCAGGACAGCTATCATTGGGAAAATAAATATCTGGTAGGTGTATCTGGTTGCTGTGATTACTTCAATCAGCAGCATCTTTTCCCAGGATGAAATGCCTTTTAGTTTCACCCAAAGAAGTATATATTGGTGGAATCAGAAGAATGTATTTCATCCTTATCAGACAAAGGTTTTCTCCTGTCTGAAGGAGTCAACACAATTTTCAGCAAGAAAACTTCTATACTGCAACTTGCTTAACATTTTCATTTTCCAAAGAACAATGTTTCATTTCAAAAGACAAGTTATCTCATTGAAATCAGGCCTGACTTTTTTTTTTTTTTTTTTTGGCAAAGTTTAACTTTTTCATTTGGATTCTTATGAAAATGTTTCTGTGGCCTTGTGTCTGCAGACTATATAAATAAAAGAGGAGACCATAATGAAATATATAAATACTGCCATCATGAAATACATTAAAAATGCAGAAGACCAGATCACCTTTCTGCAATAAGAGTAGAACATAAGACAGAAATCTTTATAAAGCTCTGTTGAGAAAAATTACTTCATATATTACAGTGCCCAAAGGGCTCAAAGGGTTTTCTATGAATGTGTATAAAACTTTTCAAAAGTCCTGTCCAGATCTGGACATCTGTGGAATGTAATTGATAGAGATGACAACTGAAATTTTTTCCATAAAATACCAATTTTTGGATTAAATAGTATGAAGGATTAATTCAAGAAAGTTCAGTAGAACTGAATCACTGAATCAAAGTAAATTCTTTTTTTTTTTCAGTTTGCTTCAGAGCCAAGGACCCTGGATGTATTAGGGAAATTCAGAGAAAAAAGAGAGAACTTCACTGTTGATAATACACAGAAAATGGTGTAGGTGATAGAGGTGTGTATCAGCAGGGGACAGAATAATGTGTCACATATGTTAGTAATGTTCAGTTATGAAATCCCAAACTTAGAAACTGCATGTAACAGAGTGAACTTTAAACATTTATCTTGAATGCTTCACCTGTGACCACCATCCATTACCTCAGCACTTCTATCTAATTAGGTGAGGTAATTACTGAAACTAGTGAGATCTGGTGTTAAAGGTGGACTCCCCAAGGAGCTGACCTCAAGGCCAGAGATACCAACCTAAACAGGTTTCAAGCACCAGGTTCTTTGTCCTGAAGCTAGAACCCCAAGAACCATGTATAGGGCCAAGGCTATCAGTGCTTTCTGTCTTTGTGCTCTAGAGTTAGAGTTGAGTAACAGAGAGATTCAGTTGCCAATCTGATTGTGCCCTGATCCTTTTGAGATGCCCTGTGACATCTCAGACACCAGCACACAGCTGGTGGACATTATATACCCCCTACAACTTTTTGGTCAGTATGTGGATACTACAAAGACTGCCTTGTGCCCTCAAATAGCAATTGATAAAGCAACTCACTTGAACTGCCTACATGTGAGCTTGGTGTCTAAACCCCAGTTCATCCAGTCAATCTAGAAAATGAAACCTAGAGAATTACCCACCACCTCCTAAAAAGGACTCTTACAGGTGTACTGAATTTGTCTTCAGACTCCACCAGCAGTATGGACTAGATTCTGACCAGCTCAGACACCTAGTCCAAATGTGGACACCTAAATTCCCCATAAATCAGAACAAGATGAATCCAAACCCTTCTCAAAGTAGATTTTGATGGTGTGAGGCTCCCAGACAACCTACACACAAGTCTTGCTGGCATTACAGCTGCTTACTGCAGTTGACATGTACAGTATAGACTTTTTTAGGGTCAAGTTGAAATTGAGACATGAACTGTAGCCTTGTTTTTTGTCATACTACATGGCCATGGCTCTCCTTAGGTACCTCTCTCTGAGACTATGAGAGTCTATATTTCTTTCAACTGAATTGCTTTTATGTCTTCAAAAATTATCTGTTGACCCTGCCTCCGACCTGCCATCTCTGCCACAGCATCTCACCTCCATCTAAAAGGCCACAGGAGTCTGTGGAAAAAAGAACAATTAAAAGGAGGACCCCTTCTCATTTTCCATAGTTATTCCCTCTTTGAATGGCTAAAGCTCAGTGAAAAGGATGGGTCCTAACCTTCATGGAGCAAGGACTGCAAGTCCACATCTTTATTTATCAAAGAAGGATCCATTCTGTGGATTATTTAATATAAGTTGACTTCTGGGTAAGCTCAACAATTACACTGCTACTTGCTTGATTATGAGCGCATAATGATTTGTCAATTAAGTACATTTAGTGATTAATTACCAAGAAATTCTAGTTGTTAATTTTCCATAAAAATTTTGTGGTTTTTTCCTTTTTACCATGTTTTGCCTTGTTATCCTCCCTCCCATCTCATATAACATGTTGATGTATATGGGCTAATTTAAATACTATAGGAATAACAGAATTTTGCCAATAGTATTTAAATCCAACAGTATTGGGAATGAAAGTATGAAAATAAATACTTAATCAATACTTGAGCCCGAAATATTCCTTTTTCACATATTTGGGCACTTGATAAAAAGAGATTACTTGTTTCTGTTCCAATTTCATTAAAAGCTAGCAAGCTGAAATATTTGGCTTCAAGGATAAATTAGTCTCTTGCTGTTTTATCCAAGTATGAAACAGGATAACAGAGTTGGCCAGTTACAGAATTCTCACTTTAATATGTTCTTTAGGGAAGGTTCTTTGGCTAATTGGAAATGTACTTTACATACTGATCTTTCAGAATACAGCAAATATTTAATTTTCAAATCTTTTGAGACTACCCTCCTCTTACCAACAGGTTGCTAATCTGGCTTTGACTGCTATGTGACTTGAAGCTTTTAGGGGGTGTTTTACATATCCCCATTCCTGTTCATTATCTAAGCAGCTTGGGAGGCAGATTCAGGTAACGGACTTGGAACTACATTTCAGGTGTTTGAATGCAGATATTTGCACATGGATGGAGCATGAGCTGTTAGTGGAAACCATGGAGATCTAGACTTAGAGCCGGCTGATTCTAAGGGTGTGATTGAACTGCCTATGCTGGTGTCTATACTCTCATTTGAGATGTGACAGGCTAAAGAAGAGCAGAACAGAACACTACTTAAGAAATCAATACTGAAGCACTAGATGGTGAACACAGGACACAAGGCTGTAAGATGCCAGAACAGCAGCCTAACTGCTAACCAGGATCTCCTGCAGCTGCTCAAAAAGCAACAGATTGTTATGTTTAGGCAACTGAATAGTGTTTAAAATATTCATTTGAGAAAGAAGAGGTATTCAAGAGCTGAACAGCTCTTTAGGCTTCACTGACAGCACTGACAGGATGGCATTTGACTGTGGGCTTAATTCAGTTCCTGACACATGGGCATCCAGTGCCACTTAAATACCTCATGGTATCCTGTATGGCCTTCAGTTGGTGTTAGAAGAACAGTCAAACCAGGTATTTCTTTTTCATAGCAATTTAAAAATCATTAATAAAGGCAACAGGCTATTGTATATGGCTTTGCAGATACCTTCTAGACACCTGAAGGTTTTATTTCATTTACAATCAAGCATTCTCTTTTTTTAAACTATATGACCATACTTGTTTCTCCACTAATATCAGCTCTGCCTTTTTCAAGATTTTCATTCACACTTGCTTGTTTTTCATAAACCCTCTTCTATTGCTCCATTACTGCCTTCAAGAGTGCTACCCTTGACCACCAATACTAAGCTCTAATAATAATACTAAGCATTATCAATGTAAACAAGACTTCTTTATATGGTAAGATTTTTGGTTTTGTCTGTTTCTTTCCTTTTTCTCCTCAAAAAGATCTTACTGGCTCACTTCCAGTCTGAGATCAACAACAACCCCTATATTTCTACACACAGAACCATGGCATAACCTGGCATTCTCTATCCTTAATCTGGATAGGAATAATTAGTTGCACAGATACTGTATTTTGAACTTGTCCATGCTGAATGTTATACATTTTTCAGACACATTTTGTTAATTTGGCAAGATAAATTTTAACTTCCATTCTATACTTCAACATTAGGCATTCAGCTCCTCCAGCATTCTTGCAGCTGACCCTGATTTCTGACATTATTGATGGGGGTTTTCCCATGCTTATCATTGCTTCTCAGTAGTAACTATGGGAACAGATTTTTCCCTTTGCCTAAATTACACAAGATTATACAGAACAGTTTCTCTTGAAGGATAGGAGAAATAAGTAATCCAAAAGCTGTTTATGGCATGACTCTGAAGTCTTCTTTTAGTTTTATTCAATCAAAGCATACTAGGACTGAAATCTCTGAAATGTTCACTGAGATACTGCGCTCAAAGAACTAATATCTCCCCCTGAGACTTCAATAACCTCAAAGCCAAAAACATGCCTTACTTATTTTCCAAAAAAATGTAGAAGCTGGCCCTAATTACTGGGACTGTAAGAAACTCTTGAGAAGAAACTTGAAAAGTGTCTGCTGACTTTATGCATCCGATCTGCTGGCATGTTTTGGATTTAGATTTAAACATGTGTTTTTGAGAAACAAATGTGATGTTTCCCTGCATGGAAATACTTGTCATAAAATGTCATAATTAATCAAGCATTTTTATAATGTCCTGTATCAAAGCAATAGTAAATTCAGTATTGTGTCTTCATCAGTGAAAAAAATTAAATGTTTCAGAAAATGGTACAAGAAACATTCTGTTCTCTGTGATTCCCTAATGCCAAGCTGTTTTAAACCCTGAAGCATGAGACTTCTTTATTTCTTTCACTAGATTTTTGAAGAAAGAACCATTAATATTCTGAACATTTGGTCAGTCACAGAAATATGTGTTCCTAGTTTTTAGTCTCTCTTGTATTTGTCACATATCTCTTTCGATTTTTCATTTTCTGATTTTTACAAATCTTTCATCTCTACATTACTAAACCATGCATTTAGTGAAATATTTCATGCTGAACTAAAAGGTGGCCTTGGGCTGTCATTAAAGGCACTCCACAAATAAGTTCTCTGTATTCTCACTGTTGTCTAAAAGAGCTTTCCTACAAAAGCATATCCAGTCCTGTGGAGGCACGAGTAAGCCCTGGCTGCCAAGGGTGACACTAGCTGCAGGACAGAAGGATACAGGATTAGAGCAACTGATTCTCTATAGAAGAAAATATCTTCCATTCACAATGGTAAACAAGAACAGCAGCAGTTGGCAAACCCTCTTGTACTAATTTCAATCCCAGCAATATTTACATTTTGTTCTGGAATACAACTTGTATTTCTGTGTACTTTGAAACAGATGCTGTGTCCAAAGAGTGGGTGAAGTGATGCTTACAAACATGATTGAGCTGTGCTTCATTTGTTCTAGTGTGTGGAGACAGATGGAACAGCACACTCCTGTGGTCTGAACAGCACTGAAAATCTGAAGGCCCCCAATAATGAGCCAAATAATGGCTCCACATGTGCTGATGGCTTTCTGTGTTGCTTTGGTTTTGCCACACATATTCCTATTTTGGTGTCTAACACCAAATATGTAAATCAACCTTGCACTTTGTAATTCAAAGACATCTAGTACTGTGAGTTACTACTAATTCTTATTCCATCTTCAAGGAAACAAGCAGGGATTTGATTTGAGCACCTTAACAACGGCAACAAATGCAGTGGATGACTATGTATAAAGTACTATATATCCATCAGTGCAAGTCAAGTGATAAAACACATTACATTTGCTATAGAACAACAAAACAAACATGCACCGAAAAGTTGCAGAGAGGTGTTTATAAAATTGGTGGCTTTTTGACCTAGCATGCCCAAACACATTTGTATATGATCAGTTACCCTGTAGGCTGAATCATGTAAATCATGATTCAGAGGTGAATGACTTAATATTTATTTAGATCATGGATATCTAGGTGTCTAGTTAAGTATCACATACATACACAAAAAAGAAAACACAAGGAGACAAAGAATCACAAAATGGTTTTGTGAATGGAGGTGGAAGGGACATTAAAGAATACATAGTTACAGCCCCAGTGCCATAGGCAGAGACACCTTTGACTAGATGAGGTTACTCAAAGCTCCATCCAACCTGACCACTGTTACAGTAAAGAATTTCTTTCTATATCCCATCTAAATATACCCTCTTTCAGCATGAAGCCATTTGCCCTTCTGCTATCACTACACATTTTTATAAAAAAGTCCCTCCCCTAGCTGTCTTGTTGGCTCCACTAAATACTGGAAGGCTGCTAGAAGGTCCTCTTCTCCAGCTTAACCCCAACTCTCTCAGCCTGTATTCACAGGAGAGGTGCTCCATCCCCCTGGTCATCTTTGTGGCCCTCCTGTGGACTTGTTCCAACAGGTCCATGTCCTTCTTGTGTTGGAGTCCCTGGAGCTGAATACTGAATATAGGTCTGTAATTTTCATGGGCTCCTACCTCCAGGCTTTGTCAACTAATTTCTTTATCCAGACATGCAACACAGGCTACATATCATGCCTGGTAATTAAAGTTAATTATTATTAATAAAACAGTAATTTTCACGCACAAGAAAATGAAACACTAAATGGGCAAATGGCAATACTTGCCTGTGGCAAAGACAACATTCTTTGACACCAGTCTGTATTCCACGATAGAGAACTGAGGAAGCTCAATCCTCTCCACGCCAGTGACTGCGTTATCTCCACCTCTCCAGTAGAACTCTATGTCATCAGTTGTGTAGCCATCTGCAGGCAAAGCAAGAAAGTCAGAAATAACAGTGGTCTCAAACACAGCCTCAAACATGCAGCTTGTCATTTGAGACAACAAAAAGAAAAAGAATTGGAACAGCTGGAGAGCTGTATGGTATTTTGCCTGTGGGAAGGTCTCCCAAATTGTTACACCATTACAGTCTGACTGAGAATTTCAGGCAAAATACTCAGATTTCTTTTTATTTTTTTTTAATCACTCATATATTATTCACTAATGGTCTCAGTGAGAAGAAAACACTATCCAAGATTTAGGATATCAGATACATTTAGCACTGAAACCAAATGTATATTTACATTTATATAATGTAATGTATATTTACATTATACATTATAATAAATTATTATAAATGTATATTTACATTTACTGATAATCAACAGAAGAAGGTTAATTATTAACTTTATTATTTAAGGATATTAATTATAATATTAATTATTCAAGGAACACAGAGAAACATAACTGGGCCAGACCTTTTCCACTCACAGTAAACTGTGAGTTGCATCATTTCCACTAGCTTCCACTAGTAGAGGACTAACTACAGCTGAATATGGAATATATATTAGTATTTTCTGTATATGGCATATACTAGTATTTTCTGTATATGGCCACAATTTCCAGCCAGTAGCAGAAATGGACCAGGTACTTCTGAAGTGCAAATATACATCTGAATATTGCAATCCTAGGACATGACTAGGTGAAAAGAGAATATTGTTCTTTTTGTAACATAGTTTCAAATCATAAACGGGGTCAGTCTGAAAGCCCAGAGTAGGTCCTGCACAAAGATGATCCATACATAATAAAGGATATTGAAAGAAAATTGTATCACAGTGTTTGCTCACTTGAAAATAAATCTGATAAAAATACAAATATTCATCTCTCATGTTGAAGATAAGCATCCAGTCACTACCTCTGCCAGGTCAGGCAGGAATACTAAATTACTTCTTTCTGTCCTAACCTTATTTTCTGGGATGTATTAATCTATCTAGAAATAGATGACTCTTTACATCTTTTAATAATTCAAATACACAGACAAAAAAAAATCCAAATGGTGATAATTACAATTCAAATAGTGTTTATAGACACATGTGTAAATATTACACAGTTCTATAAAATAAATTAAAAAAAAATGCAAGAAAACAAGCTAGATCCAAACTAGATTTCACATGCATCTTCTTAGGTACGTACAGCTTTCTATTTCCAGAGTACAGTTTTGTTCATCTAATGGGTATCTTCTCAAGTCCATCATACATGCTGCAGTGGTTGTGATTCTGAAACACAAGCACCAAAGAGTTTTACCATGCAGCCAGTAATCCAAGTTTTGGGTGATGGGGCTGTTTATCTTCCAAAGTGAAGACCCTCTGAAAAACAGCTTACAATAACTGAGAATCTGGTCTGTATTTTTACATTGATAATCAGCCTAATAGAGCAGCAATTACACTGAATTTCAGTGGAACAACTGGCTGTGAATTACCCTTATGCAACCAGCCCCTTTGGGGATCAATGGACCTATCCTCATATGCAAATATTACATGAACATTTGCTGAGGATAAAAGATATGACTTTATAACAGAAACCATGAAGTGAAAATAGTCTGCTACAAATGTCAAAATGATTACAGCTGCATGAATAACTGATTTCTTGGTTCTGTGACAGGTCTAGGAAAAAAAACCAAACCCTGAAATGCTGAAAAAAAGTTTAAAGTCCAGCGAAATGCTTTGTTTTAAATATTACTTCCCTGGTTTTCAAATTCAAAGAAGATTTTGTTGTGAAGCTCTATATTGAATTTTAAGTTTTCTCCTCAAATAACAATACAGTTTTGCTTCTCTGTCTATTTAACCATTTAGCACCCTAAGGATGGTTTTGCAAAACATTTCACCACTGATGAATCAGCATTATTCTTCAACCTCTTGTATATCAGGAGAGTCAACAACAAACAGTGGAACCAAAACAACTGTCTTAACAGCTTCACACAGCACTGTCAATTTATTTTGTAATTAATGGATTTATATATTTGTACTAACTTTAGACAGATATAACCATATGCTCATCATTAATCTGCAGCATATTTTGATGTTTTTCTGAATCACAGCCTTCACCAAGGGTGTGTACATTATTATGCATCATTGTTTTTATAATGGCTTCATATAAATTTCACATTTAAATTATCTTCTGAATCTGACTAGCTCTGTTCCTTACTGATCCTTTTTTGATATAAACAAGACATGGACCTTGCACACAGTTTGTTCCTAAACAAATAATATTCTAGTGATAATTTATGCGAATAAATACAAGATGGGAGAATGCCTTAAATGTACCTCTAAAAGCTGGAACCCTCAATGTTAATGTTTTTTTTCATGTCTTTTCTCTGAAGTTATTTCTTCTAACCATTAACCTTCTCAAATTATAGTCTTCTAATCTGGTAAACTACTTCAAAATTCTAAGGCAGTGTTTCAAGAGAAAAAAATAGTTAGGTGCCTTTCTTCACATCTTTCACAGTTAAAAAACCTTACGTTGTTATTATGAATGTTCTATCCAAACTCAAAGAAAAGGAAAGAAAGAATGCTTGTCCTTAGTATACAGGATTATTTTAGATGAATAGCCACATAATATCTAACGAAAGGGATTAAGACCATTATTGCAATCTCACAGGACAACAGAGGCCACCCTTCTCTGACTGGGAAGGTGTTTTTGCAAGAAAATACTGTAATTTCTTTGCACAGGGAGAGAAAATTGTATGAGCACAAAGACAATGAATGAGGAAGGAGAGGAAAAAACTCAAGGATCTATGACTCATCACATCTTCTAACTTGTGTTCCTACCAGTAGCCACTGAGAAAGACACACACCTGATCTTTGTCCTTTCCAGCCTTACCTATAGCATGACCATGTCTTTGTCCCTGCTGACTCCTCTGACTGTCCTCTGAAAACTCCTATGTTAGTAGTCCCACAGGATTTCAGGTACTAAGTATCATATCACAAGAGGATACTTAGGTCAGCCTTCCTCCAAGCTCCATCTGGGAATTGCTGTGGTTCCTCTGTTAACACAAATTCCGGTGGGCTGGAGCAGTGTACAAACAGCAGCTCCTCAGCTGCTCTGCAGTTTAGGGAAACTTCTTCTCTGTGACCAACATTTGCTAATGCCCTTCTGGAAACTCAGGGTGCTAACAGGGTTATTACCTATGGAGAGGATTAACCATCTGGGTTGTTTAGCCTGGAGAAGATAAGGATCCAGGGAGATCTTACTGGCTTTCCAATACCAAAGGATAGGCTATGAGAGAGCCGGAATAAGACTTTTTAGAAGGACGTGTAGTGATAGGACAAGGAGGAATGGCTTTAAACTGAAAGGTGGTAGGTTTAGATCAGATTTTAGGATTAAAATTTGACTTTGAGGGTTGTGAGGCACTGGAACAAGATGCCCAGAGAAGTTCTGGATTCTCTATCCCTGTAAATGTTGAAGGCAAGCCTGGACAGGGCTTTGAGCAACATGACCTAACCAAAGGTTTCCTCGGCCATGGCAGGATGGTTTTTAAGGTCCTTCCCAACCCAAAGCTTTCTGTGATTCTTTGAATATCTCCTCAAGACAATGACTAAGAGCATCTCTAGCTAAGCATATAAAACTAGGATTAGCATACGGTCTTGGAGGAGAAAACTTATTCTTCAGTCTGTGATTATTTATAAACAAGCAATGATCACCTTAACAATGCCATACTGTTTGTGCAATGAAAGGATCTTGCTCATGAGTCAAAGAATAACTGTGTTCAAAGTAAAACAAGCAGGCATACTTAGAAATTGTTGATATGAAGGTTCTCTCCCATGCTTTAGGAAATTTGCCTACACAAACCTAGGTCTCATGTGGGATCCCGCAGCAGAATCCACATGAGCCAAGTTGATATGAAAGGGAATGTGCTAGCAGACTCTTAAATATTATGTTGTATATCCAGATTTAAATGCCAGCCATACAGAACACAAATTATTAATTTTACAATATTGCAAAAAATTATACAGCTGGCAAACCTATATTCAACTTAATAATTGTGTTATATTTTGGGTCTATTCACATATTCTAGCAGTTTTGTGTCACAGGTTCCAGTCCCAGAAACTGCACATTCTTGCTCAAGAAACTCTTTTACTTTTTTTACAGAAAAATGGATGTTTTTAATTTAATAAATATACACTAGAAAAGAAGGTACAGCTAGAAATAGACAGAAACAAATTTACCTCATTTTTTCAAAATACGTTTAGTACTCAGAGGTTGCTCCTGAATGAACATTCAAGCAACCGAATTTAACTTGCAAAAATGCACACCAAAAGCAAGAATGAACAGTGCAGGCTTGTGCATGCTCCCAAGAAGAGCAGGTTTACGTTTTATAGGATGGGGGTGCCTAACACAAGACAACAAGGCTTCAAGAACCCATCATCATGGCAGTGACAGAGGAATGATGATGAACCAGACAAAGAAGAAGCGAGACAGAGACACACATACAATTTGGGTGAAAGCAACACACAAAGAAAATGTTTTTAATTGTTTATAATTTCATACTCTGGTTTCCTTTCCTCTGGATATAGATTCTCTTATCCTTCTGTGGTGCTATATTCCTGGGCTCATTGTCTTTGATTATACTTTTGTATTGTACAAGAGCCCCATCTGTGACGAGGTGCTGCATACATAACTGAGAGAAGGATATTTTATGTTCCCAAAACTTTTACAGTATGACTCAGTCTAGGCAATATAGATACTTCATATATGACTAGGTCACAGTCCTGACAGTTAACTTTCTTGATACAGAAATACATTAATCCAAAAAAAGAATAGAAGTAAGCGCGGTTGCCTTGTCTGACTGATCACAACTAACCTTTTCACCCTGCAAACATTCATCATGTTTCAGATATGGGTAATAATTATGTGAGTCCTTTCAGATAAAATACATATATTCCTCCACTCACTTTTAACATCTTACATTGTGCTGCCTAAAAACAAGAGGTTTATGCACAAGAAACACACAAGCAGTCAGACTCTATTTTTGATCCCCAGACTATAGTCATTTCCTCCTTAGTCTCTTATGAAAAAAAGCTGTTTTATCATCATTTTCCTTGTAGATTGTTCTGAAGAAGGTAGAACAAATTAAGTGTGTCACACAAAGAAAAAAAATTCCCCAGAAATGGGCTGAACTTCAAACAGCTACTGTTCCATTCCCCCACTATCACAGACTTCTGCTGCAGTAGCAAAGTGCTTTCTCTAAAGCAGAGAGGAACCTTGGATGACTGAAGGTCAAGTCTTTCAAAACTGTGATAAATCCTACATTGTTCAGAAGAGAACACACATCCAGTGTGGCCTTGGGATGGATCACTTTTAATTATATATGTGTTGAGGAACTGCTTTGCTCTGTGGATGTTCTGTAATTGGTTGCAACCCTCCAAAATTTCACCTATTATTCTGAGTGACCCTGTGCTTTGTGGCACATAAAACTCCAAGTTCCAGCCTCAATCCACACTGCCCCTGGACTGCAGCTTGAGCCCAATGCCACTGGGATGCTCTGAAGCCGTAACAGAGGGAGAAGTAGCATAGTGATGGAACAACACAAAGCACACACAGGTCTTTAAATCAGCAGAGATGAGGCTCACATATTTTTTTCATTTGGATCACAGTGTTCTATATTCTGCCACGATTTAATTTAAGACAGTCATTCTTCACTATGTAACTTAGCTGCTTCATGTCAAAGATATCTCACCCTGGATATTACATTTCTTTTCAGAGAAAAGAAATGGGAAGAAGTGTGCTACACATGAGCCACTGGTGAAAACCCTGCTAAGCAAATCCTATTACGTGGAATGCATCTGCATTTGCAGAAAGGGAAGCCAACTTATTCAAAGACACTACTCTATGGCAGATAATCCTCACCTGAATGTGTCCAAATGTTTTTAGAGTGTGACAGAAAGACTTCTACACATTACTAGGATCACAAGAATTCTAATCTGCTTTACTCTTTTATTATATTGCTTGGGGGGGGTATTTCTTGACATGAAGGAAACAAGTATGTCTCAGATAACTTTTTCTTACATTTAACCATTTGTGGAACGAATCCTAAACCTGTAGTGTTCCATACTGAGTCAATACCTTGCAAAACAAAAGCCTCATTTTGCTAAAAAATGGTTAATTACAGAGAAAACATTCCAAAATTCTTTGAAGTTTCATATTAGACTGCATCTATCTCTATTTTGTCTAGAAAGATTCATTCAATTCTCCATACGTGACATGTAATAGGAGTTAAAAAGGTGAGGGCCAAGATCCAAGTCAAGTAAAAAGTTCAGCCACTGATAAGAAAGAGAAGCAGGTAAAATATTGATACTGGATATATAACCCATCTCCACTACTTTTGTGCTCTCATTCATTTTTATATTAGGGACTTTTTATCTTTCACTACCTGTGTGCACCAATCTTGAGTATTTTCTCAGCTTAAATATACAAGAAACTTCCACCTGTGGAAATGGAATTTTCACTGGCAAAGATTTGTTTTGGTGGCTTAAACCACTGGAGCAAGTGAACTAACCTGTTCAAAGAAAGTACTATTTTGATACTACTGGGTTTTCTATAAGGATTTTTGCTGGTGTAGTTAAGTTTATTAAGAGAAGGATACTTCAGCATTTCTAACCATAAAAGCTATGACAGAAAAGGAAGAAAACACAAGTCAAAATAGGTAGAAAGTAAGAGAATTTAAGGTCACTTTATACCTCTGGTTTGAAATGTAACAATTACAGTGCTGATTCCTGCTTGAAGAAATCACTGAAAGTAGCAGGTCATGATCTTAGCTGTGGCTGACTCCCTCCCCCCAACCAGGGCTACTTCTGGCTTTTTTTATTTTTTTTTTTTATACACTATGAACACATGAGGAGACAACATAAGCACCCATATTCAATCTTACCGCCTGTACTTTGGACAGGATTTTCAGGTTTACAATTAACATGTGCCTTTCTGCTTCCTATAGCCAGCGGGCTTTCCAGATATGGTGACTGTACAGAAACAGATAAAACCTGACTGAAGGCGCTTCTGGCAAAATTAAGAAACATCGAGTGTGTCATTTGTTTTCTACTGGCATCTCTTAGAGTTACAGGGAAGGTTACATAATAAACTAACCAATGTTTGTAATAACCTTGTACCAGGAAGCAAACATCAACAACACATAAGAGCAGCGATGAAATCTTCATCACGGAAGCACAGACCTGAGGCCGTAAAGCACCGTTCCGTCCGGGTGAAGGCGGATCATTCGATTCTTCACAGTAACGCCGTGCACAAATGATTTCTTGTCATTCAAAAAGTAAGTGTCAGGCACCCAAAGCTGATCTGCCACTCGGTTATCAAGCGTGAGGTTCAGAGGTATGCCAGCATAAGCCAGCCTCTTATCTCTCCAGTACTGTTGAAAATACATAGTCAAAGTGTAATCCTGGTGAGGGGAAAAAAAGAGAAGTACAACAGTCAACCATACTTTGTATAACTAGGAGAATAATTTCCTTGTTGTTTGCTTATTTGGCTGTTGATTAAATTTAAATTTAATATTTTTAAATGTTTAATAAAAATTCAATTTTTGTAGCACTTAACAATTTTTTTCATGTCTTTCAAGTATCACTCTAGACTAAGGGGGCATAGCAACTCTTACAAAATTCAGAAGGTATCAGTATCTTTTGTCCTGCTCCTGCTTTTCTTTCATTTAGTTCCTCTGACAACTGCCCAAAATTATCATATATGTGGAATGATAAATTACATAATGGGTAAATACTGCCATCTTCCCCATTTTTAAAAATGCTAAATAAATGGAAAAAACCATTTAAAGTGTTTTGAAGCAGGATGCAAATTTCTGTCTGAAAAATGAGCTGAAAATATGTTCATTATACATGTACCTTTGTGTGAGACTGCATTTTGCAGTAACACAGCTATTTTCTCATCAACAGGCTACACTGGTACTTTGAATAAGAGTAAATTGTATTAAAGTCCCACTAATGTCAATGCTTGGTTTTCATAATTTTGTCAGTTTTAAGGTTTCTGGTGTCTCCTATGAGCTATGATCACTAATGTAAAAGCATACACATGGATACAGAAGCTTAAAACAACAATTTTAAAATTCTTTATTTCATTTCAGAATTTTCTAACCTGACTTCTTCATGTCATAATAAGGCTATATGGAAATGCTTTGAATGCATTAGCTGGCAGGCGTCATTCATTACCTTCATGGTGTTATAAAACATTAAAAAAAAAGTCTGGGAACATTTTAAAGTTATGTACCAGCAAAACTGAAAAAATAAATCACATGAAAAAAATGAAACTTTAGTACAAGCCATTAAAACTCTGATTTTCGAATTACAGAAGCACTCTAAACAATAAAACTCTTAATGAGATTCTTCACAAAATACTGAGAAATTTATGTGATCTCCAAACACATTTAAATATTTAGCAGCAGGTGTGCAAGCCACAGGATACCTGTATTTGCATCTGTTTCTACAAGCTGGTGATGCAAAACCCCTCAGGCTTGCTGCTTGTCTGGGAAAAGGATGCTGGAGTTTTCTAAGCACGGCTGTTGGGATTGGTCCATTCTTGTAAAGGGTTTCATGTGGAGACAGTCCAATTCCAGGCACTGCTCCTGCTCTGTTTCCCTCAAGCCCTATGGTCTTTCCTTGAAATCATATGAAACTTGAGCCTGCCTTTCACACTTAGTGCCTTTGCATTTTTGATCCAGTGATTCATTCTCTTTAATGAGGGAGCTGCTATGGTTTAAAGAAATCAAATTTAATTGCTTAGAAAAATAAATCATTGTAGATATCAAGGAAAAGCTGTTCCCATTTTAAGAAACTAATAGAAGACCTTTGAAAACAAAAGGGCCCAGTGATGGGAGAAAGGAGCCCACGTGGAGTTGCCTAGAAGGAATCTCATTCCTCAAACCTCAAATCTGACATGACTGCTCAAGAGAACGAGCTCTAATCTTTTTGTCAGCAGCTTTCTTCAGTGGGACTAATGGTCCCTGCTCAGCAGTGAATGAGGTGCACAAGACACTGGGTGCACCTGCCTCACTCCCATCATCACGTCGTGAAGGCCACCTCTCTCCTCATGCTCTCTGCAATCAGTTTTCTAACACTGATGCATTAGAACAAATATCCTCTACCAGCTCTGTTTCGTTTAATTAAAGCTTGTTTCTATTAACATTCAAAACATGCCGCCTTCTAGAATGGTTTGCACAGCAATGTCAAGAAATTTGGCATTATAAAACTTGTGGACACAAGAACAGCACACAAAAAGCTCACTATGTGTAAATGCAAAGTATATGCACAAAATAATGCTAAAAAATGAAATAAAGAAAAGGGGTGGCACTGCATGGCATTGAAAGAAGTGAGCTGGCCAGCACTGAAATATAAGAGAAGCAGTACAGCTGGGAAAAAAAAAAAAAAAAGTTTTAGGCTAGCTTTATTTTTCCTTTGGTTTGAGATAAAATACATGTTAACACCTAATGAATGGAGTAATTAATTAGCTAAATAAAAAAAAAATATAACAACACAACCTGGAATTTTATTTTAAAATAACATTTGCTGTGTCAGGGAACAACTTTACAAATTACATGCAGAAATACAACAACCATCAAACATCCAAAACTTACTGTGTCTTGAATGAAAAAAGGACTTCCAAAACACATTCTCCAAAGTACAAATTTCACTAGTACTTTCTCTATTCACCCTGCTTACTTCTTCTATCATCTTTATTTTAAATTTAAAAAAAAACAACCCAAAACTCTATGTCTATTAATGTATATATTTGTGTTTTGTACATTTGGGCTCTGCCAGCTGCACCTGCTCCGAAGACAATGACAGAAGGAATTAATATGAACCATGCTTGGTCACCATCACACTTTTTCCAACTCCCCCAAAAAACAGGAGCAGCAAGCTTGCATAAGAACTGCACTGAAACTGCCTGGCTGTGCAAGGAGTGATGAATGACCAGGAAATACCAGCTCATTAGGGTGGCTCCACCCAACTCACTCACTACCTGCAGAAACCATGCTTTTTTAAACCATATGGATATCAGCTCTCATTCTTTCATTAACTAATTTTCAAGACTTCATATGTATAAAGAAGGTTGTTTCCTAGTCTAGACCCCAGAGGAAAATGCAAAAATGGTTTGAGTGTAGACTGGGAAACATGAACTAGATATTGCAGGTAAATGAGAATATGAACTTTTATCACTCAGTAAGTAGTCTACAAAGTTTATTAAGGGCCACCTCCCTCCAAGGAGCTTATGATGATTAGTTCTGATACAGAAGTCAAGGGGGTAGATGTCTAAAGCCAGAAGAGATTCATCCCACTACAGCTACTGCATTAGGGTGCTATCTTATGCCAAAGATGACACAGGGCTGCCAGCTTTAGGAAGTTCTAACTACTGCAAAGAACAGCGAACAATTTTCTCAGCAGCAAAGACCTCTATAAAGCATATTTTATTCCCCCAAACAATACAATGAGACATTCAACATTTACCTCTCCAGATCATCACAGGAATAACACGCTTCAGGTCAAGCATGGTAATAAAATCACTCAAAGCCCTAACAGGCAACAAGCACAGTGCTTCTCAAGTACTGGTGAAATGTCCTCAAAATGGGAAAAGCTCAACTGCATAGGCAACATGATCTTTCTTCTGTGCATTTAAAGACCCTGAAACATACCACAAGGATAAAGGCCAGTGTTGGGCATCCTTTAATTTCTATGTAATGTATATGCCACGAATGTAAGGAAAGGCACACAAAAGGGAGTGATGGCTGTTCTTTCAATCCAGTTTTCCCTGGTCAAGGTAAGTGGAAAACAGAATTAAAAAACCTCAAATAGTAGGTAGTACTTTGGATATTATCAAGGTAAGACATTTAGATACAACAATAAACAGGCTGATATCACAAATAATGTATAATACATCTGTGATCTTCATGTGTGTTGCTTGTGATTTCAATACATCTCAAGCAAGGATTATAGACTAACAAATTCTATATGCGCTAACCATGTACAAAGAAATTCTTAAGCATTTTCTACATTATATTTGTCTCTCTTGGACTGAGCATACCATGCAGGAAACAGCTAACCCACTCCTAAAAAGCCACTTCAGACAGATAATGTACAGTTCCTAATGCACTGACTGTAAGACCATTGAATGAAAAATACTAATATGCTCTAATAGTAAAGGAAACAATTACTTGTTTTCTATTACAGGGCTTATTATCTCTAGTTTTTTTTCTTCTGCACTCAGTAACAGTGAAAGAAAAATTCTAAAATATAGTTTGCTTATCAAAATAAAATTAACATAATTATAGCAGCAATAGCACTCTAAATTTGACTATCACTGTTTGCTGTCTTACTATATTATGTATCAGGGATGTTACAAGTTATCTATTAGCTGTAAAAATGTTCCTTCAAAATGACTGCTAGATAAACACTGCAATTAATAATTAAGATGCAATACTGTTAATGTGGCAATTAAGCAAAACAAATTATGCATGCAAAATGAAAGAATAGGTTGAAAATTACTGGAAATATTAGAAAAAATATGCAAAAAAAGAGTACTATTTCAGTTCTTGGGAAGATAGGCTTGTGTCTACCTGAAATGCAGTTTCCCGATTTAAATTTGCATTTTGATGTAAATTCACATCCTTGTTTTCTTGACCAAAAGACAAATGTGATGATTATCATCAGTTTCTGGATTATTTAATTTTGTTGAGTTAATAAAGTAAGTACTCATTCAGTGGATAAAAAGATTTATTGAAAATCCATTCCTTAGTCTCTTTAATAACTTCAAAGTCTCTTCTCTCACCTTCTACACTATTTCAAAAATTAGATATGGCTCCTGTAGCATAAAGAGCTATTTCTACACCATTGATGACTGAATTATATTCTTCCCAATAAGTGCAACGTGAGTTGCAAAGCCAAACTCATGAAACCTATGCTTTGACAACGTATCTGTAAATCTATCACCCTACCATATGCAGAAGACACAAACAGATTAATGCACACATTCATTCACACAGCTAAATATGAGTTAAATAAAGACACATTCAGAAAGGTTAACCATAAGAAATCAGAATTTATCAGCAATGTTATTCACTTGTGTGAGATAATCACGTAAACATTTTTCTTAGCATTCAAAATTTTCTAATAGCTTCAGCAGCTTTCATATTAAAGAAAAAGAATATTAAAGAAATATGATTCTAAATTCATAGAATAATTTATGCTGGAAAAGACCTCTAAGATCATTGAGTCCAACCATTAACAACTATGTTCAGCACCAAACTTTATCCCCACATTTACAGGCCATTTACAGGCCTTTTGAACACTTCCAGGAATGGAGGCAATTCCACCACTTCCCTGGTCTGCCTGTTCTAATGCCTGAAACCTGTATTTTTGCATTAGGTTTTACCTGTTGACATTTTGGGTTGTCCAAGGTCTAAACAACACAGTTTCTTACTTAATTGCCAGAAAATGAAGAAAGCCACCAAGGCATATTGTTCTGTAAGTCTTTTACAGGAAAACTGCCTGAGCAGAATGTCTCTGGCAATAGATGTAGCTCCTGGGAAGCCTGAGTGAAGGAGACCTGAGCATGCACACAGACACACACACATCCAGTCTAGTCCACCAAAGCATCTTCTTCTAACGTTTCTTGGCCTACCCATTCTTACAGTAAACGTTCATCTCACCCATCAGATCCTGCTTCAGGCTTTTCTCTGACACTATGCAAAACCTCTGCAATACTGATAGGTTGAAAACACATTTTCCTGAGCATGTGGATATGATACTGTACCATTAAGAAAATGCCAAAGCAGCTCAATCACACTGATGTCAGTGTGACCCTCCATACATCATATTGTCTTGGTATCTTTTGTACAAAATTGCCATTACCGTTTTCCTCTTCTACTGAAACACAAAAGGTTGATGTTATAAACAGGAATTATTTAGCCTCCAAGAGCCCACCTGATTCTACAAAATGATTTTCCAAATAAATGTGTGATTGCATGGGTCTTTCCTTCACCTCATACCCTTTGGCACAAAACCTACCACCTCCACAGATACCCCAGTGCCTTCTCCAAAGAGCCTTCACCCTCATCGAGCATCCTTGGGTGCTCTGAGGAGGGTTGCCATACCAACCAGCACTTGGCTTTCTGCAGGCAAAGAGAGCACAGTTGACATAGCAACCAGCCAAAGCAGCTTCTCTGCTGCTTTTTGGGCACAGGTGGTGGTCACTGCTGTGGAATTGAAGTTTCTCAGCAGGAACGAAGGGAGCAACCAGGCACCCTCAGGGGTACTGCCCCATAGCACCTTCCTGCCATGGCCAGTGGAGCTCACTCTTCAAAATCTGGGTACTGGCTCTTCTCTCTCTGTTCCTCTGCCCACCCCAAACTGATGGGGATGTTTTCCTGCTCTTGGGGTGTTCTCTCATCTCAACATCAGAGGACACCAGCTGACAAGAAAGTAATTGCTTGGGGTGAGCTTGGGAAGGTGAATGTAGAGAAAAAACAAGTTCCTGCAAATATTTAAGTTCAGGGACATAAGGCAATAGGAAGACTGCCCTGACAGATGAGGGTGGGGGGAGAATACTTAAATAGACCTTTTCTGATTCAGAATATCACAGGTATTACCACACCACAGGCTTCTCAGTAACCAGGAATTTCTGTTCCCGAAGGACTGATCAAAGGAAAACTAACACACACCTTTATACATCATGGGTATAACTCTCTGACCCAGAGCAGAATGCTAGCAAAAAAAAAAAAAAAGTATGGTCTTACACTACATCCCTGAAGAGTTATCCAAAGAATTTGTGATAAATTACAGTGAAAATCCACTTGCTGATGGACAGATAGAACAAAAAATTCAGTATCTGATAGGTTCCTCCTTACAAAGATGAATAGAAATGTCAAATGTATAGATTCTGTTCTTGAAAACTCTAAAAGAGATCAAGTCATAAAAAATACCATCAAATACCCTTAAAAAAAAAAAAAAGACATACAAAAGAAAAATAATGCTAGGCTAAGTGATTCACTGAACTTGTTTCAAGAAGCACATTTGAGAGCCAACAAGGCCTTAAGAAAACAGGTACATTTAATTGCACTAATTGAAATCCTGCTAACAACATACAGGAAAGAAAAAATCAACTTCTATCAGCTGTCAGCTGGTTCCCACGATTGAGGCAGCTGACCTTAGAGAGATGGGAACTGACAACTAATAGATTGTGCCTCCTACACAGTAACACGATGTGCCACCAGTGTGCTGGAGAAATGAGCTATGCCCTACAATCTTAAAGCTGTAGGTTTATTTTTTTTCAGTTTGGAGATACGAAAAGACATTAAAAATTTGGGGTATACCAGGTACCCATTTTAGAGAATGAGGAACTTCTAACACTTCTACTTCGTTCTTTCCATAAATATGTAATCTTATATATTTCCTTTTCATTTCTTAAACTATCAATAAAATTCTGGAAGGAAAAAAAAAAACAAACTGAGAAAGCCCTGTATGTTGATATTATTTGTCATATTTATCCAAGCCTTACAACTTCTTAGACTATTGAATGCATGAACTCTTTTAGTGTCTGCAAGGTGTTCCAGCACAGAGTCTAAAGTTGGGCATAGACAGATGTGTTTTAAATACTGTGACCATAGCTCCATGCCCCTCTTATTTGCTGTGATTAAAGATGAAAAACATTCAAAAATGTTTTCTGTAACTGGTATTTCATACTGAAAAGTCTACAGATTTTTTGCCACCACAGAATTGTAAAAATTACTTTTGTAAAGGCACTGTAGAACTTTTTTATAATCACTCCAGAGTCCAAAAAAAAAAAAAAAATCAAAACTATATTTAGGAACAGAGAGCTGAGGGATATACGCACTTGAATGAAAATGAAAATATGTATCTGTTCACATCCACACTTTTTGGTAAAAAAAAAAAAAAAAAAAAAAAAATTTAAAAAAAAGAGGAAAAAAAAAAAAAAAAAAAAAAAAAAAGGAGCATTTACTCCTCTGTGGGAAGAATTTCTTTAATTTTCTTATCTCCCAGCCTATCCATTTGCTGACTCTGGGAGCCAGCCAATCTCACTGGCACTGCAGCAGCAAGGCTGACACCCAAAGATCTACTTGCTGTCTGTGATTATCTGAAACAGCAGATATTCTGTTCAAGACAGACACAACGAACAAAACACCCTTTGAGAAAGAGAGCAAGAACACATTTAGCACTTAGCTATGCTAAACTTGAAATGTAATCTGTTCACTAACAGGCCTGGAGGTCATCCCCATACCCTGCCAGAGCCAAGGGCTCAGGACTCCAGGTCAGCCCCTGGTCCATCAGCTCCTGCCCCACCAATGTCCCAGCAGGGCTGGCCTCCAGCTTCCACAGCCCTGCCCCAGCCAGCCCTGGCCTAACCAAGCTCAGCCCACCCCTGGGCCCCAGAGTGGTCCCCTGCTCCCAGGGAGATGCCTGCTCCCAGGGCTGGAGCTGTCCTGGTGCCCCCAGCTGCCCTGCTCTGGGACGGGCCCTTGCTGCTCGCTGCCTCTCTGCCTTTCACGAGGATCCCCTGCCATTACAGACAACCTGGCCCCTGTGGCTCTTTATATGTAAGAGGGTATTTCATTTGTACCACGCTTTTATCTGTGCTTTTATCTGCTCATTTCAGAGTAAGGGAGTGAACTGGAAGAGATTTATCCACGGTGGCTGAGGATTGCAAAGGGGATGCCTGAACTATCCTCTGCTGCCTCCTCCCTTCCCTCCAGACGTGTCACTCACACTGCCAGCTTCTCTCACATCTTCCTTTCACTCCATCAGTAATGCTAAGTCCAACTCTACATCTTGCAGTAACAAAATTAGGATGCATGCTAAGTCAAGAGGAAAACATGCATTTACTAACAACTCATTACTGCAGGTAGGATAAACTCACCCCGTGACACGGCAATGCTCATGAAACTCAGCAAAGCACAAAATAAATAAATGGAAGAAGTCCCCCAAATGCTGCACCCAAGAGGAAATATTGCCAGCACACGTGATATTTAACATCCACGCTAACTTCTTGCTGTACAAAGACCTGTGGAAGAAGTACAAGAGAGCGTGTCCTTCTGACAATGTCCTTTAAAGATCAGGCTGTGAGTGATTTTATAAAGAAATATCCTGCTGAAGGAGTCTCCTCTCTTGCATGGGGTCTGAACATCCTGCAAAGATCTGCTATTAACTTTTGGAAGGGAATCACAATGTGCAGTTGCAAAAAGAAAAAGGAGGAGAGTTTCAAACTACAATGCTGCCTAACTCCTTAAGCCATGACCAGAATGGTCTATAAAGGCAGGCATGTCCAGAGGTCCATGTCTACTTAGGATATTTAGAGCCAAACTGATCCTGTAGGGGATATTTCTCCTTTGTATGAGCCTCATGAAGTCCAGTAAGGCCAAGTGCAAGGTCCTGTACCTGCATCAGGGCAAACCCAAGCGCAAATACAGGCGGGATGGAGAATGGATTGAGAGCAGCCCTGAGGAGGACTGGGGGATGCTAGTGGCTGGGAAATGGGACACGATCCAGCAATGTGCACTCACAGCAAAATTCCTCATATACATCTGTGCTAGATGGATACACTGATTGCAAAGACACACCTCAAATTCAGAAGCACAGGCAGAGACAAGTTACTTAAAGAAACTGAGTTGTCTTCCCACAGGTACAGCCTATAACCACTGCTCAATTACTTACCTAATTCATCTACTATTGTCAAATATCTCAGAAGCAGGAAGTGCATTTATGAGGCAAGAAATCATTTTCCCCATGAGGCCTTTGGGTGGACAAAATGTGTCTGTGTAAACCAGCATGAGCAAGGCACATTATATACATTCACTTTCAGATAGAGATTAGTATTCTGCAGAGTTGCTCAGTTAGGATGATCAGGTGACCTCCCAAATATGAAAATTATATCCTTGACCATCTATCTACCTCTGCTCTTCCTCCAGCAGTGCATTTCATGCTGGCTTCAGACAGTGGTGTATGAATGGAGGGTTTAGACTCATCAGGAACTGGACAAACTTTGTACAAAGTCTTTACAGCAAAAAATAGGATTCAGATAAAGCTGCTGTAAGTAAAAAAACAGGAAGGTCACCAAAGAAGGAGATTGAATTAAAGGCTAGAGGAAACCTAAACAGGTGCAGAAAAAAAAATCTGGCTTGGGAATATATATCATAGAGGGGTGAAATTATAAAAATATTGATATCCTTTAGAAGAAACATAGGACAGAAGTTCATAAAACTCATGTAGGAGTTAAGCTCATTCTGTGCCCAAAAATACCATTTAAAGATAGCACAGAAATAATACCAACCAGATCAAATACATATATCCTACTATTGAAATGCTACAAGTTTTAAATTAGATAAAGGAATGAGGACACTTAGTTTTAAGGGAGAATATTGACCTACCAGGAGCATCAGAGATTGGATGGAAGGAAAGGCAGTCAGTGGAAACTACAAACTACAGAGGCAAGGAAAAAAGGATGAAGTGTATGTTAAAGAATACTTTACATGAGATAATTGTTCTGAATGTTGCACATTATGGATTAAGACACCAGGACTACAGAAGCACAAGAAAAAGCTGTCACTCCCTAATCAGGATGACAGTGGTGTGAGTGAGGTACCAAGAGAGATTTAAAAGACAACAAGAAAACAAATTAATAATCAGAAACTTCAATCACCCCCACATAGACTGGGTAAATGTCAGGTTGGGGTGTGATGCAGAGACTAAATGACACCACAAATGACTGATTCATGGAGGAGCTTTTGCTAAAAGCTGAAACAAGCCAAGATACCCCCGACTGGGTTCTGAGCAATGTGCAAGTCATGGGGCAAAATGCTGTGACAGAAACGCTGCTCAATAATCCTGATGGAATTGGGAAATGATTTTTTAAAACTGAGAAAATACTAAATTATTATTTATTATTTAATAATAAAAATAGTATTTGATTTAAAAAAATAAAATATTAGGCTGTGTGCTTCAAAGTTGGAGAAAAGATTGTTTCTAGTCATCATAATGTGAACTTCTAAATATCGAAAGCAACGGTTGAGTAACAAACAAACAAACCCCAGAATGTTTACTTTATTACAACTAAAAAGATGTACTTCAAAAATAAGAAGTCACATCCAAAGGGGAAGAAAATAGATTAAATATACATAAAAAGCAAAATAAAAAAGCAAGACAAAACTGCCTAAGTATTGATTTTTTAAAGGCAAAAACACTTATTAAGTCATCAAATGATATAAAAAGAAAGCCCTGTCAAGCAAGAACGTTTTACATTTACATTGTTAATGACCAGGTATAAGACAAGAAACAGAGACCAGTAGTTTTTGCAATGGTGAGAGTGTCCTGGTTTAGGTCATCTGCAGACCTGAATGAGGATTTTTGCAGGTCTCCATCATCCTCATAGACATGAAGGCAGGAGATGAGCACTGAGGTACCTAGATTTGTTACAACATTTCTTTGAATAATAAAAATGAGAGGTGTGACTGTGAGGAGGTGCACAAGGACAGCAGCATTCTGTATGCCTGAGTGATAAAGTAGAAAAAAAAAATCCATGCTGATGCAAAGTAATGCACATGGGGAAGAAACAAGAAACAGTCCTAACTATGGACTAATAGTAGTTTCTGAGCTAACTATGGCCTCTCAGGAAAAAAAAAAATAAATAAATTGTGGTATTAACCAGAATTTTCATGAATAAATCAGTTCAATATCCTGTAAAGTCAAAAGAAGCAAACATTAAGACTATTTGGAAAAAAGGCAGAAAGGCCAGTTTGAATGGAGCTCTGATCTAGTGAGCAGCATCCCTGCACATGGGGGCAGGGCTGGAACCAGGTGATCTTTACAGTCCCTTCCAACCCAACCATTCTATGGTTCCTGAGAGTGTTGAAGAAAAAAGGAAAACTCACTGCACTGCATCATTTTAGTTGACTTACACATTGAACACTGAGTACAGTTCAGGTGCCTATCCCCACCAGGGCATAGCATAACAAGGTACAAGGAACTGCAGCAAGGAAAATGAGAGGCAAAAAACTCCATATAAAACCAGACTAACCACGCAAGGATTTTTCTGCCTACAAAAGAGGCAACTAAGAGATAAATTGAAGATATTTGTAATAATGTTGTGGAGGAGGCCAACAGCTATTTATTCCTCCTCACTTGTAAGAAACAGAGACCAGCAAATGAAATTACCAGATGTTGGGCTATGAACAAATGAAAGGATACTCTATTTTCACATATATATATATATATATATATATATATATGTACACGTTTAAACCAGGTGGTTCTTATCCAGTGCTTGACACCAAAAACAAGCAGATGTCCCAGGAAGCCCCTGAGCAGTTTCATAGTTTGATGCTGGAAGAATATGAGAGACATAACATAACTTAGTCTCAACCTACTTTTATGCTATGCTAGAGCATTCATCATTGCCCACAGCAGGAAACTGAATACCAAGAAAGGCAGATTTCAGGTCTAACTTCATAAAGCCATTCTCGTGTCTTTATCTTCTTGGAGCATGCTATGAAGTCATTTAGGACTCTGCAGTGCTGCTCAGGAGCTGATGTGACTGTCCTGTGGTGTTAATAAGCATTGCTGCCAGGGCTGACAACTTATCTTTCCCAGGGGAAAGGAAGTAGAAGCGTAACCTGAAACACACAATTCATTTTGGATTCAATTGCATATGAAGATGATTTTGAACATGAGATTTTTGCAAATAGCACAAATATGTCAATGTAGAGTATTTTACTGCCTGTCAAAGTTCAGACATTATTTTAGAGTCACTTCTTCAAAGATTTTGAGTGATACTCATGTTCACTTTAATTTGTCTAGCATCTGCTCCTGGCAAATGTAAGCAGATGTGTCTAATTATTACCTTTTGATACTTGTATATACATAGCATGAGTAAGACGATGAAGAAAACAGACGTTTATGAAGAGGAGGCAAAATGCCTTTGAAGCCAATGACACGGCAATGAATCAGATAGCTAAAATACGTGTTTTATAGTTGTGAAGTTGGCAAATAAACACAAGCAATACATAATGTAAAATGAAAACATTGCTTGAAGATGATAGATATATATGTAAATTTAAATTTCGTTGGAGCTTGACATCAGAACTGCGTTCTTTCCAATTTAAGCTCACAAAATCATAGAATAACCTGTCAGAAGGGATCTAGAATAATCAAAATCCAACTCCTGATGAGCTGATCAATAGGGGTAATATGCTTGACTTTACTTCTCAACTGTAACACCATTCACATTTCATTTGAGTGGGTTTTGCTGATTGAAAGATTTTTAAATTGGCTAGAACATCAGTTAAAATGGTGCTTTATAACACAGCACAACAATTACAGGCAGAAGTTTAACCATAAACCCCCTGAAGAACCTCTAACTCCAACTGCTTGCGCAGCTTCTCCACCTATATATATCTACAGTCTATATATAGACTATAGTCTATAAATATATATATATATCTATCTCTCTGTAGTCTTGGATTTTGGACCACTTGTTGACAGAGCAGCTCCTGGACTTGCTGCTGTGTCCAGGGACGAATTTCTGCCCCCCAGCTGCTCGCTGCCTCACAAGCCTGCAGGCGGGCAGTGCTGCTCGCTGCTGTGCAAGGGCGCAGATGCCAGCTTTACGTCCGTGTTTCTGGCAGACCACTGTCTGCCCGGCCCCTGGTGAGGCTGCTGCTCTCCATGGCAGCATGCTAGAGAGCCTCTGGAATCCTTGGGGTTATAAAACCTACGTCAGAAAGGGAGTGTGGTGGGTTTCTAGGGCGATACAATCAGGAAAACCTGAAATCTGACAACTGTTGTCAGACCAATGTAATCTCAAATCAAGAGGTCATGCTACTCACACCAAATGCAAAGTTGGTTATGTTATCTCATACACAGAGCATGCCAGTAAAAGAGGAAATATTTCACTTTAAAGAATCTATTAAAACCACAGAAAAATTCTTTTAGCAGTTTAAATTTTAAGAATTTTTATTTCACCTGGTTTTATCCACAGTATGCAGACAAAATGACTCTGCTTATGACCAAGTATAAAACTTTGTACATGGTACAAAACTTGTAAATAGTTCAAATTCTGCTAGATGAAAAAGATGTGCCTAAAACCATATTGCATGACAATATAGATCATTGGGGAAGCTAAACGTAATTGTTCCTCCACCTTTGTGTACCATATTCAAATTTGACTCTGTTTCTACTTATGCAAACAAATAATTTTTCTCCACTATTGGCTACTTTCTGTGACAGCTCCTATAGTGTTTATCTTTTTCTAATTAGATTTGCAATTATCAGGTACAAGCAGAGACAGAATTACCAAATTACTAATTGTATAAAACGAGGACATAAAGTAGCCCGTATCTCTGTCAGAAACTAAATGTAAATCTATGTGTGATACAACCGGGTTTTACATTATCTGTTTCATGCTTGTCCAGGTTCATCTCACAAAGAATTCATTCCTACATGACCAGCTGTTCTACAAGGTCCCAAATCCAGCAGCTCACCTTCAGAGTAGAAGCTGCTGGATGCTGAATGCATTAAAACATCTGATGCTAGAGTGGGAAAAGAGATCTCAGAAATTTGGCTGTAATGACAGAAATGGATGCATTTGAAAAACAGGGTTGATTGATTATCTTTTACAACTAACTATAACAAATGTGTTTACACTAAAAAAAGAACTGACTTTCTTTGAACTCAGACTCTGTTCCCCAGCTAAGTGATTTATTCTATGCTTAGAAAAAGGCCTTTGAGTTATTGATACATGCATTATTACTGCAATAGCATGACACGGTTGACATATTGCAAATGGACTCATAAAGTGGGTCCCTGCTTATATAATGACTAAATACAAATATAAAGAATTTATCATTCCTACCAGGAGCACAGATTATACATGTATTTGTACATGCAGGCATGCAGTCTCTAAATCCTGGTTCCATGTTACTGTATATGAGAGAGACATGCAGTGTCTTTCTGTCACATTAACTCATCTTTTTAGTAACATGGCTCTCCTACCTAGGCTTTAAAAAGGTTCTGGGTTATAGTCAACATTTCAAAAAAACTAATTTGTGATCATTCACAAGTCACCTGAAATACATGAAGAGTTGAAGCTATTGTTTCAAAACCTTTACCTGTGGCTATGAATTCTAGAAGGCTAATTCAATTAGAAATGATTTTTAAAATATCACTAGGCAATACTGCTTTTTTTGGAGAAGAAGTATTTGTTTTACATACTTCAAGCTTTCAAAACTGATTGACATTTCTTTGCAGGAATAGTCTTCAAAAGTCGACAAAATGCAATGTAATTTGGGTGTTTTCATTAAAGACAGTGACAAATTATATTGAAAACTGTGGAAAATGAACCCCTGCCTTTCATAAGACCAGAATTTCTTTGACTGCCATAGTTTGGGGTACACTTCAGTTACTCTACTAAGTTAAGCTCTCCTTTCAGTCAAATGGCATGAAATGATTTGAAATTGGGGAACACAGAAGAGGAAAGCTGTGTGCCCAGGGACTGAAAACAAGAATAGCTGACCAGACAGTAGAAATCATACATGATGCAGCTGGGTGTTTTGGGCAGTTACAAGAGCACTAGGAGTTATCAGTGAAATGTGTATGTGAAAGATGCTACTGTAATCCTAGAATGCAGCAGGAGACGGAAGTCAAAGTGCCACTGCACAAGGTACCAGTTCAAATTTCCTCTAAACTATGCTGAAAAAGTTCTGGTCACTTTTCTTCAAAAGCTTCATCTGGGAAAAGTGCAGAGGAAGGGCTAATGAAAGCCCAAGGGAAGAGAGAACCTGTCTTCTGAATAAAATACTGGCTTGTTTAGCTCAGTGACATGAAAAATGGAGTGTATGGTGACTCCAGCCACGCACTACATGCACTGTTTTCTTTTGAACTGAGTAACAGGAGATTGAGAGATCATGTGCATCCACATCTTAGCAAAACACACTGTCAGGATGTATTTGCTGTGTTTACTTTGATTCTAAGGAAGGAAATACTCCATGCTCAAAAGTAATCAAAGACAGTGTACAATTGATTGCCTCAAGAACCACCCAGACACAGTTCTTCATCACTTAGCATTAACTTTTCACAGAAAGTCCTAAAAATTTCCAACTTTTATAAAAAAATTACCAACTGTTCCTTTTTTTTTTAAAGGTTTTTAGGTGCAGTTAGGATTTAAGTGCCTATACTACCTACGATATTGAACTCCTTACTGAAGCTCTATGCAAACAAATTGTTCAAATTTTAATGGGAATTCATCAGAATAATTTAATCAGTTTTTTTTTTTATTTATTAGGAAAAAAGCAGTAATTAGATTTGGAGGCATCAGTTGCCTAATTAATGTTGATATGATTCGTTGGTTGCTGTCATTGATTGCCACTAATGAAAGACTCAAGTTGTTTATTTCAGATGATGTATAGTGTTAAAACCAGAAAATCTGAACTAAACCGGAAGTTGTGGGATTTGCCCAAGCCCACTTAGGCCTAAAGCCACAAAGCTACTTACATACAGCAGTCCTGTTCAAGTGTGTACTTCACACTGCACACGTGTGCATTTGGAAAGCAAAACAGACCTCAAGAGGAGTGAAACCACGTGCACAAAGTCTACTGATACTGATACAGCAAGCTGCACCCATGCAGCCTGTGGAGATGCCATCAGGCTGATGGGCTGCTTGATCAAAAAGTGACATAAAGGCTCAGGAGAATGAGAAAAGGAGACAAGACTCTGCTGTAAGGGTGCAGTTTGAGCAGCCTGATGAGACAGGAGACAGGAGCTGCAGCCCTCTGTGCTGTGATTTGAACTGTGGAGCTCCCTAGGAGGGGTCTAATGCCCCAGAACCAGGATCCAAGTGTGGCTGATTTACAAGGAAGAACTAATGAGAGGCTGATGAAGAAAGAAGACACAAAGCAGGGCTAACATTCTTCTTTGGCATCCCAACACCTTGCAAAACCAGGCTGTAATTTACAATACAGGTATAAGCAGCTTCTGTTTTCAGACTGTTTCTACATCATCATGTTAGGACAATGTTTTATTTTAGGTATGCTTATTCTGGCATTCAAGGGTTATGCTCACTTTTGACTGAAAGCAAGCATCACATGGAGAAAGTATTGACAAAAATATGGAACAACAGTGATAGTGCGCAGCTTACACTCAAATACTGTTAGTCTTGCACTTAGGTAGGATGAAAGCACATTCACAGCTTTAATGGAGACCTCTGGCATGTCCATGCCCAGACAAGCATTCTCTAGAACACAGCCACAGCAGAAGAGCTGCCCATTTTAAATTATTTCTATCATGTGATTCAGATTCTGGACCGAGCTTAAACAGACAATTTACACATAATGCACCAGATTCAGCTAATGTGATGCTACTAGAACTCTACAGGTTCTGATGGGGTTGTACTCCTGTGTAAAGATGTTAGTTTCTCCCAGTAAACAATAAAATAATGATTCATGTAGAATGCTTTGATGCAAGACTAAATGCAACCCAAAATTAAACATGTATGCTTCCCTTCTTTCAGGGCAAACATTGGTTTTTTCTGTTGTGTTCTGCCTCCTAGACATTTCTTCCTCCTTCTATAAACCAAGTTTCTGCTCAGGCAAATTCTTCATTTATTGATTCTTTTTCTTTTAGCATTCAACCTACAGTCATCCATTATATGTTCTATGTCACTGGAGCTTTATCCTTTTTGCCAGATTTTTGTTTCTGAGTATATCTAATTTGATCTGTACTTTTAAATGCATTTCTCCTTCCATGGAAATCATATTTCTTCCTCTAAATGTATTCCCCCGTACTTGTTTCTGCCACTATGTGCTTTTTAGATTACCTTCATTACAGTATTATCAGACCAGAGCAATAGATTCCTCCTTATTTCTCCTCTGTGGATTTAGTCTGAATTCACACAGATATAATGGTGCAGAAACTGAAATAGAACATTTTAAGGTGTTGGGAACAAGCTTTTTCCACAAGCCAGGACTTGTATTTATGTGAATGTGTTTTGATAAATATTTCTCTTCCTTCTGAAAGTGCTGTGAATAACAAGCAGTCATGGAATTCTGCAGGGGTGGTCTTGGAAATTTTGCTGGTTGCTGTTTGCTGGCTTTTGCCATTCTTCTGTCCATCAAATGTGTTTATTCACTGTTAGAAGTAACCAATTAAAATCTCACTAATCTAAACCTCTCTAAAACATATAGGTAGTAAAAATAACTCCCTGCCTTGGAAAAAAATAATACAGATCTTTGAATCTAAAAGCTTCTAAAAGCTAACTATTTTATCAGTATGCTCAGGTTTTACGTATTATCTGAGCTACCCAGACTCAGATTTATCAGGACCATAAATTCAACAGTCAGAAGGAAGAAGAAAGACTAAAAGGCTTCTGAAGTTCAGCCAGAAGCACTCTGCATTTTGTTCTAAGACTTACATGCAGGTAATCAAGGTAAATGGCTACTGATCCCTCCTCTTTTTCTGGCAGCTTCCATGGGCTGATACTGCTGTTTTAATGTTGAATTAGAGGAGAAGGAGTACTCACTGGTTCATTCAGGTCTCACCACCTGGATATTTATGCATACAGCATTAAGGAAATGGCACTTAGTAGTCTGGAGACCTTCCTTTGAATTCTAAAGATTTCAAACCAGTTCCTCCAAAGGGCCTCAGGATAACTGTTGAGAATAATTAAAACATTCATTATCAAGGAATGAATCACAGTAGACTGCAACCAAACTAATCTGATGCAGTCACTGCATTTCCTTATTTGTTGCCTTCATAAACAACATATATCACAACTTTCCCAGGATGTTGAAACTTCCTTCAGATGGATTAGCTAAACTATTTCTAAGCAATTTTTAAAAATCCATTCTAAAAATAAGTAATTCTATTCCGAATATAGCACCCTTACTGAACATTTTGTTCTTTTAGTCTTCATATGTCGCATCTTTACTGATCAATTCGTTCTCTGAATGAACATTTTATTCTTTTACTCTTCATATGCAAGGAAAAAGTTGACACCTTTTACTCAAAACATACTAAAATATTCTGGAGTGTACACACTTTCCCTTCACTGATCACTTTAACTGTGAAGTTGTTACCAGAAAGTTTTAGCCAAAAAATCCTTCAGCAATCTTGGTCCAGCAAGTTCTAAACTACAAAGTAACTTCCAACAGTCTTTGCTGTTTTCTGCCTCAGAAGAAAACTGGAACAATCATAAAACCATAAAAATTCATCTCTAACATGTTAAACCTGCAGTGCAGTTTTCACTATGGCCTCCAACCATAATGATGAAATCCCATTCATTTTGTGTAGCTGTCACTCCACAAGAAGAAACAGCTTTGCAGAAAACACCACAACTGATTTGTACCAGTTTGCACATGTATCATTTAGTTACACTCTAGAAATAATCCAAGCAGCAGAGATGGAAACTGGAAATACAAATGTTCTGTTGCAATGAAGTCAGGCTGGCTTGAGGGGTTGTGGTCTCTCTCACTTGGCAACACAAGATGCAAATATTTTGATTATCTATTGCTGTCATATGACACACTGTCACTAGCTGACAGATTTTAAACCAGTATAAATGAAAGGAACAGAGAACGGCACCCATATGCAATAGATATTTACCCTAAAAATATTTATGTCATATATTTTCACTGAAGCTGGAGAAAAAAAAACCCAAACTCTAGTGCACTTTCCTTAAGAAGTCTGGTAAGTATTTCAGTCAAATGGAGATATAGTATTTTTGCAGTTCTGCTTTTCACTAGAGAAACCAGACTTCTGGTGAAAGAATAGAAGTAGCTGAAACACTAGGAGGGCAGCACCTTTCACATGATTTAGTTAGGCAAGAAAAGTTATGTGACAAACCAGTGCCTGAAACATTTTGAAAATGCAGATGTTGGAGACTTAGAATCTTCGTAAATACACATATAAAAAGCAGAAAGGACCAAAGTAAGAATCATACAATCATTCAATGGTTTGGGCTGAAAGGAACTTTAAAGGCCATCTGATTCCAACCCCCCCACCATGGGGCACCTTCCACTAGATCAGGCTGCTCAAAGCCCCATTCAGCCAAGCCTTTCAACACTTCCAGGGATACAGCATTCACAGCTTCTCTGGGCAACCTGTTCCAGTGCCTCACCATCCTCAGAGGAAAGAATTTCTTCTTTCTAATATAAATCTACCCTCTTCCATTCTGAAGCCACTCTCTCTGGTCCCATCACTACACATCCTTGTACGCAGTCCCTCTCCAGCACCCTAGTGGGCCCCTTTAGGTACTAGAAGGTTCCATAAGTTCTCCCTGAAACCTTCTCCAGGCTAAATAGTCCCAACTCTCTCAGCTTTACTCCATAGGAGAGGTGCTCGTAGCCCCCTGACCATCCTCTGACCCCCTTCCAACTGAGTCCCTTGCCTTCCTCGTAGCAGTGACCTGAGAGCTGGATGCAGCACTCCAGGTGCGGTCTCACAGGGCCAGAGCAGGAAAATCACATCCCTTGACCTGCTGGTCACACTGCTCTTAATGGAGCCCAGGATATGATGTGCTGGTCCCAGTACTGAGCCCTGAAGAATGTCCCTGAGACACCGGGGAGTTGAGTGAGACCATCCAGACAATTCTTCATCCACTGGGTGGTCCATGTACCAAATCCATGTCTTAGCAGTTCAGAAAAGAGCAGCTCATGTGGGACAAAGCCTAATACTTTTCTAGGCTTGCACTATCACTTGCACTATCAGTGAGGAGACCTCTGCATGTGTAGTCCTGGGAGAAAGCCAAGACCCACAGATGGGGTTTTGGGTGGAGTGCTGATGACCTACTTATTTCTGAACACAAGGGACATTTCTCTTGTATCCACACAATGGGACCAGGAAAACAAGACTTTTCAAATACTCTTGTTTTTGTGTAAATAAACACCAGTGCTAGACAAAACAACACCAAACACATTCATTTCCCTTCCTCACCAAAAAGGTAACAAGATCCAGTAAGCTATCGCTCTGCATGAATCTTGACACAGTAATATCCAAATGTGCTGCTACAGTTGTAATGATTAATTAACTAATATTCACAAACCAAATTTCATTATTTAGCATTTAAAAATTGATTCTGTCTGGAATACACATTATGAAGCATTAGACAAATGGAGAAGATGAAAGGAAACATGCTCAGAGGCTGTTCATATATGAATGTACTTTAATATGCTTGAAATAATTTTTCAGAAAAATTTTACTCTTCAATTCAAATGTTGAGAAATAAACCACTGTTTACGAAGAAATAATTGACACCCTGTGAGTGCAAAATAGAGAAAGGCAGTTTTACTTTACATATACAACATAAAAAATAAAAAAAAAAAAGGTAAACAAAGGAATTCCTAATTACCTGAGTATTGAACTCAAGGGCTGAATCAGCTCATTCCTAGAACTATGCTACCATTTCAGTGTTTCCCATTCAGTAAAATATCAGCCCACAACAACTGGAGTATGTGGTTAAAATACAAGATGTGTTAATTTCCTGCTCATAGAAAACTTATTATTTTATTAAATGCTATTAATTTAAAAAAAAAAAACAGGTTGCCTGCTTAAGAAATAGCAAACATCTTCAGCTTAATGCCTTTGCTGGGGGTAGCAGGTGAAAACACCTCTTTTTTTCAGAATCAGTGACTGCCATTTCAGGCTGCAAAAAACAGAAAGCAGTAAAATGTCAGCTGACACAATGAATATCTGTATAAAAGCAATGATACAACTTGGCTAAAGCTAGGGAGATGTATGTGATAGCTAAGGGCAGTAGAGCTGTCAGCCTGCTATGCAGATTTTATTGTATTTCTTATTAAAAAAAAAAAAGAAGCATCATTTATTTTGTGCACTACAGATACAATATTTTTGCATTTGTTAGTGCTTACCTTCCTATCAGCACTTTTACTTTGTCACTGACATAAATCTGAAGTATTAGTAGCCACTGAATAAAGGTATGCACCAGGATGTAGACTTCATTAACTGGCATCTGCTTGTACACTTGTTCAATTAAATCAGGTCAATACAAGTGTTAAAGCAAACTTGATCAAAAAGTAATCTTATTTACTTAGATAAACAAAATAATTGCATTAATCAAAGTAGAGCATCTGCCAAATTTCCATTATGCCAGCTTTAGTGAAGAAGCAATCCCAAACTCCATGGGCAGCCACTCCAGTGCTTCTGAGGAAATTTGACCTGCACATGTGCACATCATTTGCATCCCCATAAACATGAGAAAAACACATTTCTTTCTTACATCTGTCCTCTTTTGGTAGCTTTGGACTATTATGTGACCTCTCCTACCAATATAATTTGTCTGGCACTAATTCAAAGAGTTTGCTCCTGCCAAGTAGTTTTCCCTATGACAAAAAAGCTTCCTGCTTCTCTTTCTGTACTCCCACACATCTTTACATCCATCTTTGAAAGCCTGTGGACTGCTAGGCCTCAGAAAACACTCAAAGTTTTGCAGAAAATAAATTGTTTTAGCTGCAGAAAAACTAATTTAGAATGTCTTTATTGTCTTAGAAAATATGTTAGTATTCATACTGTCCACTGGAGTTGGTTTGATGTTTTTGCTCTCAATGGCAGTACATAAAGACCATAAGCGCATTAAAAAAACAAAAAACAGGACAAGGATTAAAAGAGTATCTAAATGTCAAATAACTTAGGTAAACTGGGGTCATCAGTAAACACTGTGGTGAAACCAAAATGTATTTTCCTGGTACACAATGCTGATATGACAACAGATAAGAACAGTGAGTAGTAGTAAATTATGTAAACCACTTCCTACTGATACCAGTACAAGCCCTTATTTTGTTTTTTACAAAACAAATGGCATCATATAAAAACAGGATGAAAAATCAGTGGAAATGACTAGTAGGAGATTTTATTCCCTTTTTTACTTTTAATGAAGCAGGAGCAACAAAAATTATCAATGAAAATAAGAAGAAAAATCTACCCAACAGACACCATTAACTTACGCTGTGTAAGAATTTAACATAAATTCAGCTAGATCTATAATCCTTCCAGTTTTGCTTTGATGTTTGTGTGCACACATTGCTTGAAAGAATACATACATAAAAACATATATATTTTTTTTTCCCTGAAATCTGTAAAGTAGTCATGGAAGCACATTTGTTCTGAAAAATATTACAAATTTGGGAAAGCCTATTCAAGCCTATCTAGGACTGTAAACACTCATTATGAGATAAACTAACTTTTCTAAGTTTGGGCTTTTTTCCCCAAACAGTACCTATTTTAGGATCTTGTAAGATTTTTTTCAGTGACTCTTTACAAAATGATTCCAGTGCACAATATACTGTATTTCAGTGTGTTACTTATAGCTTATTTAGTGCTCAAGGTTTTGCTTTTAAGGAGTGCTCAGAATCTGGTACCTAAACACCAGTTTGTGACCTTGTAATACAATAACCCATCTCACATCTTGTATGAAAAAGAAAAGATTCACTCTGCTGGATACTTGACATAAGAACTGAATGTTTGGCAACTTCAGACAATCAGAGGAAGACACCATCTTCTGAACCATCTAGTAGCTTGCTGACTACTTCATAAAGTAGCTCAAATTTTCCCCTTCCAAGACATGACTTCTTTTTCCTTTACTCGTCTTTTTCCTCTCCCCTCCCCTTCCCTTACATCTGCTTTTCTTATTCCAGCTCTTCCCTTCTCTTTTTTTTTCTTCTTATTTTTCTTATGAAAAATAGCAACATCCATCATTAGAACCACTATGCAGCAAAGGCAATGAAAAGAAACTCAAATGAATGTTGTATGACAACAGGAGTGGTACTCCTTGAGCTCACCCAGGATATTCTTGCTGTATTTTAGTGCTAGTCTATCACATTCTTAATTCTCCAGCCCTGGTTTCCTCCTGTGCAGAGATGCACACAACCAGCAGGAAGATGTGATTGCATATTTCAGTTACTGCTTCCATATTCTGAACACTTTTGATCACTGAAAAACTCCTTCACTGCCAATAATACCACACATTGCTGGACAATAAAGAGGCAACAGCTTCTAAGGAAAGAAACACTACATGCTATAATAAACATCTGAAATAAAGCTAGTCTTGTATTTTGTTTTATGAACAGTAATTCTAGGTACAGGCTACACGGCAACCACATTTTCTTCTTCATGAATGACAGAAACAAGTAAAAGAAAACTGCTATTAATTCTTCAGAGAGCATCAAGTCCTTAGGCCTAGGGTCACGCTGCTGTATTTTAAGCACTTACATGAATGAGATACACAATTGCCCCAGGCCAGTGGAGAAGAATATTTAGATCTTAGACAAGCTGAAGCCTCTGAGGGGCACTTCCTTTTCCATTGACTGTATATACAACCTAGGACAAATGCATTCATAATTTAGATATCTTGTATGAACCCCAATACAGATTTCCTAAGAAAGTTACTCAACCTGGACTAATTAGGTTTGAAACAAATCCATCTCTGAACTAAATACTGCAGAATCCAAATCAAGTATCTATTGCAAATGCAGTTTTAGATTTGCTATTCCAATTTGCACCACATAATTGCAAGCAAATATTGCCCATTTCAGCTCCTCCTTAAATTTCCACAAGAGCTGATATTTGTTGGAAATGGGCTTAGAGAAAAGCTTTACATTTCACTTTTCTGATGCTTCTAAGTATTCAGTCACAGGAAGGATTGTCTTCTTACCCCTCAAGAAAGTGAACAGATAACTAACCTCTTCAAGTACAGTATATGTCTCTATAAATATTTCATCACACATTTTGTTGTAGAAATAAAGTAAGAAACAACACACCCACTTCTGCTAGAATTGATTCTGGCACTTACATTTGTCCAGACAGACCTGACTAGTGGACAAGCATTGGTGTATAGCTTTAGAACTAAATACACTTTAAATTCTAATCCCAAAGTTATAAATAAATAATTTGTATTTACAAGCCCTACCTTAATTTTGTTTGACTATCTAAAGATATAATATTTATTAGAAAAATGTTTTTGGTTTTTAATTTACTGAAAGGAAAAAGAGGGTAAGTGAACAAAGAAGGATCACAGAATCATTTAGGGTGGTAAAAACCTCCAAGATCATTGAGTTCAACCCTTGACCAAACACCTCCTTGTCAACTACACCATGGCATTAAGTCCCACTTTGTTTCCTGAACACCGCCAGGGACAGTGACTTCACCCCTTCCCTGGACAGCCCTTTCCAATGCCTGACCACTCCTCCCATAAAGAAGTTTTTCCTGATGTGTAACCTAAATGTCCTCTGGTGCAGCATGAGGTTGTATCATCTCACCCTGTCACTGGATGCCTGGAAGAAGAGCCTGACCCCTGCCTGGCTACGACCTCCATTCAGGGGGTTGTAGAAATAACGTCCCCCACGAGTTTCCTTGTGTCTGGGCTAAACAATCTCAGCTACCCCAGCCACTCCTCATGGGATTTACCCTCTGGACTCCTCGCCAACTCTCTTGTCCTTCTCTGGACACACCACCTCCAGAACCTCAATGTCCTTCTTTAATTGATGGGTCCAGAACTGAGTATGGGATTTGAGGTGTGGGCTCACCAGTGCGGAGTACAGCAGGACAGTCACTGCCCTGCTCCTGCTGGCCACACAATTGCTGATACAGGCCAGGATGTCACTGGCCTTCTTGGCCACCTGGGCACACTTTGGCTCATGTGGCTGTAGACCAGCAACCCCAAGACTTTTTCTGTTGAGCCATTTTCCACCCATAAAATAATTAACATTAAAAAACAAATTTTAACTCATAATCAAACCCTAAGCCCAAGCTAGACTTATTTCCACAGAGAAATAAAATCTTGGTCTAAAGAAATTATTAATCATAAAACCAAGCAAATATTTCTATATTAGAAGCATAACATGGGGAAAGCCCCTGTCTGCCAAGCAACTTATTACAATAGGTTTAATTGTAGAGAGGTGACTGGATCTCTAAAATAAATTAGTGTCTCTGGACACTAAAATAAATTCATCCTCTGGAGCCTACTGCATTTCTGCACTCTGCTCTGGCACATCTTGGTGCTACCTGGTTCTGTGCTTCACAGCACCCTGCAGTAATGCCTTTGGCAGCCCTGGAAGCTGACTGACCTGTCCCTTTGGTACCTGTGAGCAGGGATTGGTTACTGAGACTTACAGACATATTCCTCTTGGATAGCTAAAATTTCTGCACAAGGCTGCAGATGGGGACACATAACTACCTGGTGAACCTGGAACTCTATCCCTGGAACTGTACCTGGATGCCAGATGAGTATTTGTAAAACCCAAAGGGACACTGTGAAGGGATACTGGCTACCTGTGATTAAATTAAAATAGATTCAAAGAAAAAAAATAAAAAAATAAAGAAAAGGAAGACAGAAAGAAAATACAAAATAGATCACCAGAAGTTGCAAAGATATTGGACTGAAATAGCTAACCAAGTCAGAAGTAGCAGGCAAAAAGGCCCACAAATTCTGATGCAAATTTCACGTCTCCTGTGTAAGTTCTCCCACTTTCTGTTCTATTTTGCTAGCTTAGTCATAGAAGAAGCCCCACGCTGTTTCATTTTTCTTTTATAAATGAGTCAAAAAAAAATAAAAATATGAATGATGATAAGAAATACGTAACTGATTCAACTCCTTTTCAGCCCTTGAGTGTTCACTTCCAACTTTTCCACCTGGACACCCTCAGAGTACGTTACCTGAATGAGAATTTCAACTCTCAAAGCTGCAAAAATCTCCAAACAATGTTTGACAATATATGCCCTGGTAGTGTAAACACTTTCCTGAATAGCTTTTTGCCAAAGTCTTCAAAGAGAGCAGGATTTTTACCTTGAGTAAGTGACATATCAGTTCTTAATATCTCTGTATGTACAGGAAATAACCATACAGAAACAGTACAGTCAAGGAATTAATCTTGCTGATAAAGAATTTCTCCTTTAGAATTACATGTCTGGCACCTGTGCTTCTGGTTCAAGCATTCCAGTTCTTTCCATGTACAAAGGGGAATAAAAATATAACTTAGTTACACTAATATTAGAGTTCCTGCCTATTTTATGACCTAAAATGATAAAAGGTATGAGTATTCAAGTATATGTATATCTGGAGAATAGAAGAGTGTTTACATTTTATTCATCTCCTGTGTTCAGAAGTAATCTTTGAAAATTCACAGTCAACAAGAAAAGTAGGGAAAGATTCAACAGTTCTCATTAATTCTACATCAAATTAATTAAGAAAATTTATAGCAGAAATGTATCTGTCAGACATCACTCATTTTACAGCCATTAAAACTCATTGTAGGAAATACTGGATGGAGAGCAGAAGAGCTGCAAGATGCAAACCTTTAAAAAGAAGGGGGAAATCATACTCCATGCAAATTGTTGTTCAACTAAGGCAATTTTACATATATTTATTTTTTTTACAACAATTATTATAGAGCTGTTGAACAAACTTTTGGGATTTCAAAAAGGCAATATGACTTAGTTCTGGGATAAATTAGGACCAATTCTTTATCATTTGTGTGAATTCTCTTGAAGAAATCTAGTGAGGAGAAATAAAAATACGCCCATCCTACGGGAGTGTCCCTTAGAAACTGGGAAAAACCATTCTTGCCATTCCTGCGTGTGTTGTCTGTGGAAATTTTATCAGGATAAATGTACTGAAAGGGTATCTCTGTGCAGAGGTAGACAAATAGGAAAGAGGCCCCAGGCAAAGCTGCAGCACAGACCTTGCAAGAGAACGACTTAAAACAGGCTCAGCAATGAGCTGACTTCTGCTGATGGCTGACAAAAGATTGAGTGACAGAAGGAGGGAAGGAGCGAGGGAAGGCAGGAGCTTTCAGTATAACTCAAGCCACTGTAGCCAAAGAAATCAGAGATTCCACTGGGAAATGTTAAAAGCCGCAAGTAATTCACATCCTGCGCATGCAGGCTGATTTGGGTGACAAGGTGAAAATAATGCTGCCCAGTTTGGTGCAGCCACAGTGGAGCTGCTGCTGTACAACACTACCCATTTCTGGCACAATAAGGGGAGCTTTTGCTGTTTATATGGAGAGACCATGGACTTCAAGCAAGTTGCTCCATCTGAAAAGGAACTATGAACGATTAAGCATTGGATGTATGTGTCAGAGTACAGGGCAGGGCTAAAAGAGCTCCCAAAGGTAAGCTGTACATCTGCCTGACTGCTCCCATGCTCTGCCCCCTTGCACAGGGGTCTCAGGCTGTCTGCAGAGCACAACCACAAACCTGGAACATTGCTCTAAAACACACAGGTGCATGGGTTCCATTCAGAGATTCTATGGATGGCCATAGCAACCAGAGAGATTAATAAATTATACATTTGTTTACAAACACCCAAGGAAAACCAAGACCAGCCTAAATACCAGCAGATAACATTAGGAACAAGGATGCAATTTTACCTCCCTGGGAAAAGAGGTTAACATCAGTAGGCTTGCTGTACTGATGCCAGATGGACTTTTTCAAGCATCTGTAGATCAAACTGAAGTCTTCAGGCAAATCAGAGACAAATACATGTCAGTGTCCATGACCCACTCATAAACAGGATCAGGGAAAACTAAACCAACCAAATAAGCAAATGCAAACAAACCTGAAGGCAGAACTTTCTATGTTTTAGGCATTAACTGAGAAGTGTAATGTTGTAATTCCTTTGTGGTCAGCTACTCCAACAGAGACATAAGGCAAAATTAGTACAGCTAAGCAGGACTCAGAACAACAGAAGAGTGTGCAAAGCTTATGATCAGAAACAAAATGCTTTTAAGTAAAAAAAATTGTTTACACAGAAATGCTTTACTGACATGATCAGAACACTGCAAAATTCTAAATGAACATTTTTCTGCTTGGATTAGCCATGTTAAATGGGCAATATTTTTGCCCTGTCTTTCTATTTCCTTTTTCTTCACAACTCAGCCCTTAACACAGTGCCTCTTTGTTCAGATTAAAGTGAGATGTAGGTCACTTGTGGGGAAAAAAAACCCAAGACAACAGCAGAATTAACCATTTTTACTAATAATTTAGCAACAGAATCAAGAAATACCAACATTTTGGAAATGCCAAGATGGTACTTTAGAGCCACGTTTTCCTTTTTTCCATGGTCTATGTATAAGGTAGTTGTTTCAATCTCACGAAACATCCCAGCACGTCACCTCCAAGTGACGAGAATGGTGAATCTCAGCAGCAAGAGACCTGCTTTCTTGCCTGTAGACAGCTGCTTCTTACTGTGCTCTGTGAGCATGATGCCTGGGAAGGCTGGAACTGAACTTCCATCCACAATCTCTTCCCCACTCATACTGTGTGGGAGAGCAAGAGCTGCACAGGTCTTGCTGTCCCCTTCTCTGTTCCCATACTCAAATACACGGGAGACAACCGGTGCATGAATATGGTATAGCACCTATACACATTTTTCAATTTCCAACTAGGATTAATCAAATCAGCCATAAACTGACCATTTGAAAGGAAGCTAATGAAACAACAGTTAATATCACAATCAATGTCAAGCATTTTAAATACAATCACAGTAAAAAAAGCAGAACGACAGACTTTGAACTACTCAGTATAAGAAATAAGGAAAGCAAAAATGGTCTCCTGCATAATTTTCTGTAATTCTGTAATTCTGAAACGCTTCATCTTCATCTCCAAGCTACTGCAGTAAAATACAGTACTTATGGAATCTGAAATAGATTCTCCAAGGAAAAAGATGTACGGCTTTCATACCAGCCATGGAAATGCTATTTTATTTCTTGTTTCCCAATGACTGTCATAGTAAATCCTAAGCATGAATCTTGCGTAATCCTGCAGCTCATTCTCTCTTGTTTGTGGATTTAATTAGAGATGGATAAGGTATGGCTCAGATAACTTTAAATATAGGAGAAAAATATTTACAACAAGTTAGTCAATAAAGTAATTGTATTTCCCAGTGCAAATGTCTGGTGTTTATTTCATTTGTTTAAAAGCATATGCCAAACATCTTCCTCTTATAACTGTCAACTAGCAACACAGAAGAGATGTGAAGGGTTTACAGTTATGCTGAGCACTCTCTGGTGGAAACTTTAATTTGCATGGAGGTCCCTGTGAGCACTTGGTGCATATTATGTAAAACTAGTGTTGAAAGAATAAACAGGGCATAGGGAAAAGAGATGGACTGAGGCTTTGTGGTCTGAGTTAGTTGTTAGTGTTTGGTACTTTGATGATGCTACAGAGTTGTTATAGCAACAGGCCAGAATCCTCTTGGGGAGAAAAAATGAAGCAGAGAAAAAATCAAAACCAACCCAAAAGAGTTTATGAGACATGTAGTCTGTGCATGTTTTGATTGAACAGGCATGGGGAATGGACACTGCCCCATTCTGATAATCTCTGTAAAAGCTTGAATTTCTCCATTTGTTTCACTTGGGACTTTCTGATCCATTAGACTCTACAACCAAACGTGCACATCCTCCCTTTAATCTAAGTAAAATCTTAACTGGTCTGGCTAAGTAGAGGAAAACATATGAGGATATTACAAAAAACAGAAAACTTTTTCCTGACTGTATTGGGTCTGGCTGAGCTGGAGTTCATTTTCTTTTAGCAGCCCTCACAGTGCTGTGCTTTGCATTGGCTGATTACACCCCAGCTTTTTGGCTACTGCTGAGAAATGCTGGCACGGTATCATTGCTGTCTCCTCAACATTCTGCACCCTACCACAGTCAACAAGAAAAGCAGGAAAAGATCCTAGGAGAGGACACAGCCAGGCCAGCTGACCCAAATTAACCAGAGGGACATTCCAGACCATGTGACCTCAGCTCAGCTATAAAAGCTAAAGGAGCAAGAACAAATGAGGAGTATTTGTTATTTCACAGTTTATGGAGTAATCTCTGTGTGCTGAAGCTCTGCTTCCTGGGAAGTTCCTGAACATTGCTTGCTGATGGGAAGTAGAGATTAATTCTTTTATTTTTTTTCCCTTTGCTTAAGTGTGTGCAAACTTTTACCTTTTTTTGTTTTCTTTAGTAAAATGCCTTATCTCAACCTATGAGTTGTTTCCTATCTTATTCTCTCTCCCCTCTGTCCCACTGGGAAGATGAGTGATAGGGCTGCTTGGTGGGCACCTGGCACCCAGCCACAGTCACCCCACTATACTGTTTCATAAAAACTCTGAAATTCCTCAACCTTTCCTCTCCTGCCACTCATGCCTTCACCTCACTTCCTGCTTTTGTGATCAACAGCAGCAATTCCTAATAAAAGTGTTTTGAAAGGATCAGTGAGGTAAGGGAGTTGACCTGACTTAAACTGAGCTTGGAAGCATGGAAACTACTGAGCTGCAAACAATGACAGGTTCTTCATCATTGTTTACTGCTGTTCTTGTCTGCCTCCTTCTCGCTTACCTTTGCTGGATTTTGAAACACTTACCAAAACCTGACCATTCCTAACAATTTCTGCTTTCTCAAGAATAATAGTTCATGTCTGGAGATTTCAAGCAAGCATTTTTCATTTTATTAATATAAAACACCATTAAGGGATAATTCATCACTACAGGCCTGTTTTGAGTATTAGAACTATCCAGGTGTATTATTCTTACTATTTTTTATTTTTTTTTTGGGCAGGAGAATTGTGAAAAAAATTTAGTTAGCAATGCATCACAGGAAAAAAGCACTGAAAAATCTGAGTTTTAGTATCTTCCTCATCTTGAAAAAATAGAGAGAATTAAAAGGGTATTTCAGAAATGTATTAACTCTAAACATTCATGTCAGCATTGGTGTAGGGAAAGTTACACGTCACCTTGATGTAATAATGAAGACTGACTATAAAGAATCAAAGCAACCTGGACAAATGTTCACATGTGGATACATGGTATGTAGCATATTGTAGTTTTTGGTTTAAATTGTCAAATGCTGATACAGGAAGGGTAACATTAAATTATGGCAACTACATTATTTGGATACAGCAAATCTAAGTTTCTAAAGCCTTCAGGGCTCTACAGTATGTCAAACATAGTTACATTCTCATGTTTAGTGGCCCTTAAATGTATATCCTAATTATGTAAATACCTACATTTTACATAAAATTCCTCAAGGACTACTGGCAGGCAAGGGGAAACACCTTTTGTATGCATAAACACACACCAGGAAGTCTGGTCCCAATGCTTCAGCTCTTTGTAACCTAGGACTGGCACAGAGCTGGAGGAGGAGGTGAAGTTCTTGAACAGGCATGATCAGAAATGACTCTTCACTGTTGCTTTTCACCCACTTACCAAATTCACCTAAGACATAAATGTAACTTCTTGCACTATGCAGGGAATAAAGATATTTTCAAAAACACATCCAGTTCAGCCCAGAAGGGAATTAGCCACTGTACATTCAGCTCCATGGGAATGTGCTGAGGATGAGTAGCTGGCTGAGGATTACTCATGGCTGTGAAACCTGCTCTCAGCATTCACAGCTGATAAGCATACAGCACATGGCCTTTTGGCTGTCTATATTTGTACCACTCTGCTTAGAGGGCTTTGCATTTGCTTAGCATTGGTCAGCTCATTACATCAGGCATCAGTGGTTCCCCGTAAAGCAGAACGATTGCCTGAAGCAGTTTCAATCAGTTTGTAACTGGAAATGTTCCATACAGGTCAATGGCTATCAGTTGTTGGCGTGTGCATAATGTAATTAGCACGGGCTACAACTGCTATTTTGGACTTAAATAAGGGCCTTTTTGCTAAAATCCACAGCTTTATATGAATAGATACTGAGCTCTCTATCTTGCAGTAGTGTCACAGTCCATGGAGGCTTTATTCCCCAAATCAAGAAATTTGGACAGTTTAAAGAGAACCATTATGCATAAATACTTCTCAAGGGTGAGAAGGATGAAGGGCCTGTTTGGCTTGCTACAAGTCAATATTCTGCTGCCCTAGCACTGCAGAATTCAGAAGCTGTCTTTCTCTTATTAGTCAATATAGAACATGTATTGATTAATACATGGGTGCATGAAAAACGTTACTACTGTTACCACACACCTTCTAAAGCCCTCCACAGACTGTTCCCTGTTACTGTTAGAAGCAATTTTGTCTTCTCAGTCTTTTGGACTCACCTTATTTCAGCAGAAACTTGGAACAGTAGCTCTCTGTTCCTAGATGTCTGCACCCCTAAAAATATTTGTGAACTAAAAGGTCAATACCTTTCCTTCAAGCTCCCTCCAAGCTTCAGGAGTTCCTGCAGCTCCTCCTCAGCTAAACCAGTGGACAGCTTCTGAAGCACTTTCCTGTGTTTCTAAGTTATTTGGTAATTAAACAGACCTGCCTTTGAGAGGAAGGTCGTGCAATTATTCTGAGGAAACAAGACAACTTATCCAAGCTCCCGATAGTATCTGCTGCCCTCTCATTGCATTTTACATATTTAAAGCCTAACTTTCATCACAAGGTAAAATTAGCACTGAAGCAGATAATTTTTAAAGCATCAATTCATAGTGTTAAACAGATCAAGGGACTTTCTCTTTGAATTTGTGTGTTAACAGCCATCCCTACAGTCTGTGTTCCTTGTTTTAAATGGCAACAGAAACAAATAAAACAACCCAAAAACAGGGAGGCAGAACAACTGCAATGAGTAATGATGAACTAAAATTGTATTTAGTGCTACAAAGTTTCCTTTTACTATTGAATAACACAGCACTTGAATGTATTGGTTTAGCTGGGGCTGTATTTGATAGCTACTGCAGAGAACAGACATGAACACAGTCTTCATTCTGTTTATGTTCTCAAATATACTGAAATATGAAAGGATGTTTAGGCAGAAATACAACCAATTCTACAGATAAACTGACCTCTTTGCATACTAAAATAATAATCTGGTTTTCATATTCCATCATGCTCCCAATGTACTTCAAAGCACTAAAATGTAGAGCTTTGTCACTGGCATCCCAGCAGAAATGGGTCACGAGCAGCCTGAAACCTTACATGTGATGGAGAACTGCGTAAGAAAAGGGTGGGGAAGATGAGGATCACTCCCTTTGCAGAAGGGTATGGAGCAATTTGATAAAATACAAAAATGAACCAGACACAAAAGATACAGTGGCTTCCAGAAGATGAAAAGCACAAAGTGAATGTGATGGAAGAAGATGAGGCAGTGCAGGGATTCCCAGTGTGAGAGTTCTGAATCCAAGATTATTTCTGAATCCAAGATTACCAGCAAAAAAACCCAAAAACACCTGCTTTGAGTGTCTGCTCTTAAAAGAAGGAAAAAGGACAAATATGTGAGATAAAACAGAAAAGGCAGTGTCAATAAAGGACATGGCAGCAAGCTTGTATCACACCAGGACATATTTTAGAAAATGACTGTAGATATGCATTAGCAATTACAAGCAGAAGAGAAAAAAAATTATTTGTAACCTTAAACAAAGAAAGAATATGAATGGAAAGGCAAGCCTGGGGCTACCTATTTATCTATGTATTGTTCAATATTAATCAAGGAAACAAAAATCTTTGGATCCAAATGGCAATAATGATCAAATAAAAATACATTGACAATAGATAGTTCTCATTCAGACCTAGGCTAGAGCATTCATAAAAGGGTTTAACTAGCATATATGTACAAAGGGAATACTTTGGTAACAATTAGAAAAAGAAAGAAATTCAAGCCTGGTAGCTTCTCTTAATGCAGCCAGTGCTGAAGAAACCTTTCTAATCGCATTCTGCATATTTAGAACTTGGAGAGGGGGTGTTTTTGTTTGTGGTTTTGTTTTTTTAACTGCTGTGTCTGTAACATAATTATTAATTATTCAATGCATGGCTCTGTATAGAGAAATGCCAGTCTGTTTCAGATGACCAGCTGCTGGAATTACAGCTGACTGTTAATTGTTTGCTCACCCTTCTTCCTTACAGCCTCAGCCTAGTCCCTGTAAAGATCTGTGATCCTTACACACTCCTTTTGCTGTTCCCTTCCCCCTCATTCTTGACAGAGAGGTGGGCATTTTGAAGGCCAAGCACGAAAGGAAGCAAGAGGAGACTTCTTTGAAGTCCTTCTTTCTCCCCATGCTCAGCAGACGTCTCTACTTGCAAGCTGAGGTATGCTCCCCAGTTTATGAAAGGCAAAAGAGAAGTAGGGGCCCATTTGGACTGGTAACTTGTGCCCCATCTCCTCACCTGTTTGTAGAAAGGGGTATCAGTGCAACAAACCTTAGAAATATTTGCTCTTCACTGTCATTTATATCTGAGAGCAGAAAAAAGGATCTAACAAGCATTTCTACTCAAATATGTCTACACATATTTTATTTTGGCTTAAATCTGATTGCAAACTTTAAAAAAATCTGAAGAAACGAAACTTCACTTCCTTTTCACAGCAGGGAGGCTTCACGGGAGTAATGACAGCACTCCCAGATACTCTTGTTTATCCTTGTTTAATCAAGACCAAAATGCTAAGCTTCATAGGCAAGGTCTATTATGTAAATTAACTTGAATAGTTCAAAATGGCTTAATTTGTATTGAAAAGATCCCATCAGTATGTGCATTCTTCAAACAAATGGATATCTGTATACTAGTGTAGGGTGTTTTTATCTGTATAATTAGTGTAATTGTAATAGCTGCAAAAGGAAAATCTGTAGGCACACCCTAGAGAATGTGAAGCAACCAGTAATAATTACCATTCATATTGATATAATGTGCTAACTGGCTGAAGAGCTCCCTTGCAGAGATTTTTAAATGTGTTTAGTTTTAGAAAGAGCATGAGAAATCCCAGCATCACAGAATGGATAAGGTTGAAAGGGAATGCTGGTGGGGTCATCTGGTCCGAACTCCCTGCTCAAGCAGGGTCATCCTAGAGCACATGACACAGGATTGTGTCCAGACAGTTCTTGAGCAAGGCTAAATCCAGCACAGGTTTCAAGAGCTACACATTCAGTTCCATATCCAGTGTGGTTTACATCTCATGTGAAATATTTCCTTTCCCTTAATGAAGTCTTAAAAAGCACATAAAAAACACAATTAAGGAACAAATGCTGAGAGATGATTAAGAACTTGCTGGTTTTGGGGTTTTTTTAAGCTTGACTGAATAAATTCACATTGTCCACAACATTCCTATCTTTATACCTTGGCAGAAGTCACATGGAGAGGGGGCACAACATGCTCCAGGTTGAGGAAACACCAAAGTGAGCTTCTAAGTAAGGCCTAAATTACACCTTTGTGAGGAAGCTCAGCTCAAAGCCATAGATGACAAATTACCACTTTGCCCTCAGGTATTTCTTCCTTCAGACACAAACAGAATTCCATTCTCCCCAGGGGGCTGGGGAGTTTTTTTGCATTGACAAAGCATTGATAGGTATGATTTTCTATCAGAGAAAGGACATTTCTATCAGACTAAGGAGAGCCATAATACATCAACCCCCTCCAATACCCCTGCCTAGCACAGCGGAGACCTGTGTGTCTGAAATGAGCCCCTGAGCAGACCTCAACCTGGCTCTCCACTTCCTGTGTAATAATCATAATGCTTTTCTGGATGTTAACATCATGGTCTCAAATTAAAACCTGAAAATCCACAGAGGAAATGTGCATTTTAGTCTGGATTTGAAGGGTTGTTTTCTGGCATTTGAGTAATGTAGGAGGATAAAACCTCTCAGAAGAGCAGGATAACCTCTTTCATTAAGATCCTTGGAAAGCACTATTAAGGTGTGTACGTAAGAGCTAATTCTCAAGCAGAAGTGACTGAATTGTGTCTTGAGACAGGAGTATCACTCTACTGTATAATGTCTCCAATCTAGCTGTTTGTTATGGTGTAGTTACTCAAATGATGGGGTAATCAGCAAACAACTTTTGTTGTGCCTATGAACAGGTCTCCTTCAGCTGCCTCCTTGTCCTGGCACAGGACTGCCTGCTGTCACCTGTCCCATGTATCGACAGGAGACTGCAAAGCCCTCAGGGCTACTAGTCTGGTTCTGCTCTCTTCACCAACAACCAGAATTTTATTTTAAAACTGTATAATCAATACATCCAAAGAAAAATTACTTTTTATGCTACTGATGAATAGACTGTAAGTTAACCTGCATCTTTGGTATCTGAGATGAAAATATTAATATTTCTATTATCTTGGAGAACGGGGCTACAGAGCTCCCCCAAGGAGTTCTCGCATTATTTTCTGTACACTATACTCCTGGATTTATATTCTAGTAGAAAACAAATGTCATTCTTTTTCTAGCGTACTCCAGCTTGCAAGAGGAGATCAAGCACATTATGTGAACAAGAATGCAGAGAAAAAAAAAAAAAAGTCTAGCTGTTTGAAATGATAATTAATTTACCATAACAAATAGAAAGAAAAAACATTTGGCAGGTGGTGATTGACTTAGCATTGCTGCTAGCAAATTTCAGTTTACTTTCAGTAACAACATGTTCACTGCATAGTAACCCTGAGTTCACTTTGCCAAAATCAGTGGAGAAACAGCTTGTCAACTGCAATAGATGGAGCTGGTCTAGAGTACTCGGTTTCAAAGCAGTGAGTAGACAAGGCCTGTCTTCCATGTGGGGGCACGCCATTCACAGAATCAATTAGGCTGGAAAAGACCCCTGGGATCATCGAGTCCAACCTATTACCCAACACCACCGTGTCAACTACAGCATAGCGCTGAGTGCATGTCCAGTCTTTCCTTAAACACCTCCAGAGATGGTGACTCCACCACCTCCCTGGGCAGCCCATTCCAACATCTAATTGCCCTTTCTGTAAAGAATTTTTCCTAATGCCCAGGTTAAACCTCTCCTGGTGCAGCTTAAGACTGTGTCCTCTTGTCCTGTTGCTGGTTGCCTGGGAGGTTGCCTGGGAGACCAACCCCTACCTGGCTACAGCCTCTTTTCAGGCGGCTGTAGCAAGTGCTAAGGTCATTCGTGAGCCTCCTTTTCTCCAGGCTAAACACCAGCCAGCTCCATCAGCTGTTCCTCTTAGGACTTGCTCCAGACCCTTCACCAGGTCCGTTGCCCTTTTCTGGAAGGGCAGGTTCCAGCCCTTCAGTGTTTTTCCTGAATTGAGGGGTCCAGACCTGGACACAGCATTTGAGGTGTGGCCTCACCATTGCTGAGTCCAGGGGGACAATCCCTGCCCTGCTCCTGCTGGCCACACTACTGCTGATCCAGGCCAGGTCACCATCGGCCTTCTTGGCCACCTGGGCACACACTGGCTCATGTTCAGCTGCAGGGGACCAGCACCCCAGGTCCTTTTCCACTGGACAGCTTCCTTCTGCACCAGCCTGTAGCTCTGCACTGTGGCCAAGGTGTACTTTGTTAGTCTTGTTGAGCTTTGTGCCAGTGATCTCGGGTCATCTATCCAGCCTGTCATGATCCCTCTGCTGGATCCATCTATCATCTATCCCTGCTAGATCCATCCTAGCACACAACCTGGAGTCATCTTCAAACCTGCTAATGGTGGACTCAATCGCCTCATCCAAATCATCAGTGAAGATATTAAACAGAACTAGGCCCAACAGAGGTCCCTGGGGGACACCACTGGTGACAGGAACATCAACTCAATTCACCACCACTCTCAGGGCCTGGTCATCCAGACCGTTCTTATCCAGCAAAGGGTGCACCTGTCCAAGCTTTTTCAGGAGAGTGCTATGGGAGATGGTGTCAAAGGCTTTGCTGAAGACCAGGTAGACAATATCCATGGCCTTACCCACATCCACCAGGACGGTCATCTGCTCATAAAAGGAGATCAGATTGATCAGAAAGGGCCAGCCCTTCCTGAAATCATGCTGGCTACTCATAGTTAGCTTTACCTCTACTCTGTGGGCTCTTCTTTATGTTTACACAAGGCATATAAAGAACTGAACAGTAATCCTCTAATTTTATCTGACCATTTATGTTCAATGAGGCTCCTATTGATCCATCCTGTACATCAAAATGTGCAATTTAAGAAAAAAAAATAAATTCTTAAATGGAAAATGGAAACAGGAAACAAAGGCTGAAGAGGAGAAGGGCTACAGATTAAATATTAAAATAACACAAATACGGCTTGACCATCTAAAACAATTCCTCAGCTGAGAAAGGTCAGCTTTCTACAAACAGAACTGCTCCCTTGTAAGTATTTTATAAATCACTATTCTGCTGGTGAATAGTATGCAACCCGTTAAGCTCCTAGAGATGTTATATCTACATCAGAAAAGAATGGCACTATTTTTAGCCATAAACATGTTCTGGGTAAAGAAAAGCAAAGTAAAGCCATGGCAATTAAACCTAATAGCTGTGCACAGCAGTCCTGTCAGGCTGCCTCTCCATAGGTGAATGGAAAATGCAGTGGGACTAAAAGCTCTGTAGCTAAAGGAAATTGCACAGTTGCTTTTCTGATTTGGTATTTGTAATCTGTTTTTTTAGGGGAGAGAAGTTATGTGTTTGAGATTTCTTCTAATTACAGAGAAAACACTTCAGTGAGATTTGGTCCCTTGATCCTATACCGTATTCCTTCCAAGAATTAGAAATAAAGCGATTTTTAATTTCTTAGTTCTTGCTCTTTTATAGATGACAAAAGTAAATAAATGAGAGGACGATCTAATCCTTCACCATTTGGCTCTTCACCATTTGGAATCTCTTTTCTTCCCAGATTCTCAACTTCACCTCCTAGCCTTTAGATCCCTGAAAAAAAGCCCACACCAACAACCAAGCAAATAAAAAAACAAACAAACAAACAAAAAACAAACAAAAAGAAAAAAAAAGAAAAGAAACCAGAACACCTAAACCCCACAATCCTGAAACACAAAACCAAAAGAAACTCCTAACACAACAAAATGCACATTTATTTTTCAGATATTGCAGATTCTTCTCATTTGCCATTGGCCCAAATTTGACAGTGCTTGGGTACAGCCCTTGTAAGATACGATACTCGGGATAAATAGGTGCTAATTATGTTTTGAAGAGTCTCTTAGCACTTTTTGACATGTTGCATCTCCAAAAATTGACTGTTCTGAAAATTTCAAATAAAGCTCATCTGAAGTGAGATGTAGCTGAAAAGAGTCATTAGAAGAGGCACGAAGGTATTCTGGGACATTATTTGTTGGTAATCATGAAAATAAGAATAATCCTAGAAGCTTTGAAGATTTTTAAAGAACGCAAAATGACTAAATACCATTTGGAGTCCTAATCATTATGCTTAACTACAGGCAAACACAGTTTTGGAGGAAACAAAGGAGTAACAAGATTGTTAAAATGGTGGAACGGAGCTGTCTACCACGTTGTTGAGTGACATCCATTTTTCACAGCAACAAGCAAGGAAGTTTACATCCAGCAGTGCTTTAAGATGAAATTTTCTAGATGACAACAGTACCTAAATTAGAGAAGATGCCTTTAAGGTTTGCACTGGAAAAACAGAATACCACTAAAATGGAAGATTTACCACATCGAGACTTACACACTATGGCACTCGGTACCTGGACCTTTGCATCTTATGTTCAAAGAAATGGACCCAAGAGCTCTTCCAAATGATGCTATGAAGACCAGAAAGTAATCTCAGTGTTTATCAGCCAGACCCCTGAACAGGGTGCTGAGGTCCAGCATTTAAGACATGTCTTGGATTCTTCTCTCTGAGGATGAAGTATTGCAGTGCTGCTGCTCACAGCCTGTGATAAGGGTCAGCTGTAGGTAGAAAAAAATGGCTGATAACTGGCACATCTAATTGAGATTCCAGCCCCTGTGAGGGTTTTTCCTTCTTGGGAAAATACAGTCAGTAGCAGACAGCTTTCTAATGTAGGTTTATAGGGATGCTGGAACCAGCATAGAGTGGAAAAAAGGATTTCAAACCACAGCTAAAAGAAATATACAATCTCAAAATTTTCACATTAGATTTCCCTCTTAAAATAAAGGGTTAGAACCCATTTACGACCTCTGAAGAAACCTAGGCTCTTTGACAGTCTCTATGCAGTCATTTCTTTATACCTTCTTCTTACCCTCCAGCCCAGAGCTTCACAGTTAGAAGCAGCATTTCATTTGACTCCGTGTCTTAGTCAAATGGTTTGCTTCCAAATGGCTATCACAAAGATTTCATTTTTCCTTTCTTAAGAGGGCATATGCTCCTATCAACTCAAACCCTGAGTCTGAAGTATCTCTTCATCTATAATAAAGGCATATCACAGCAGTTACAGATACAGACACCGTGTCAATAAAAAACCAGGACCACAGACCACAGCCCTATTTTGTTACAGCTTTGTATCTCTGAAGGTCTGCAAGGAGGGAAAGGAGGAATCAATATGTGCAGACAGCAGGAATACTGAGTGCAGACAGCAGGAATACTGAGTAGCTGCCTGGGTGGACAGACACAGCTCTCCAAAGGCTGGAGGAGAGGCAAGGGAAATGGAAAATCATGAAGTAGAATAGAAAACCCACAGACCCGTGAAAACTCCTCTTCAAATATTTTGTCCCCATGTCATGCAGAGAAAATACACAGAAAATTTATTTCTAGAGGAAAAATCTGTATTCAGCTAAAATTATGGATCAGTACATACTTTAGTAACTAATGGTAATACAACAGTATTTTACTTGTAGTGAAATAATCATTAAAAAAGGAGGTAACTGAGTGTTAAATACAACTAAAACTTAAAGCATCAAATGCACTGAAAAATGTGTTATCCAAGTACCCCTGGATCTGTCCAAAAGCTATTCAGTGCAAAAACCACCACCACCACCACCACCACAAACAAACCAGTTCAGTAACTCTGAGATGTCCTTTCTCACCAGAAAAAAAAAAGAAAAAAAGAAAAAAAAAAAGGGCTTAACTTTCATCAGCAATACAGAAAAACAAATTATTTAAATCCAACTTTTAAATTTTTATATGAATAACATCCTCTGGGATCAACAGAGAGCTCAAGACAGAAACTGCAACTTAGTGCTGTAATCTCCATCAGCTTGACTAAGGGCAAAAGACACAAGTCCACCTTCCACAAGGTTTTACTGTGAACCCTTACATTATGCTATAGGAGTTCACTATGTCACAAAAAGACACAGAGGGATATAAATATAAAGCAGCAGAGGGAGAAAGAGCCTGACCTTAAACTGTTAATTTAACAAAAATACAATTGTGCTTTTCAGCCTGAAGCCAGTGTTACATAAGAACAGTAATAGAGAAAAATGGTTTCCATGCAACATAGCCTGATAATCTATCTGAATAAGAACCTATTTTTAGTTTTAGAGAAAAGTGACATCTTCAGATGAAAGCATCACTTTCACTATACTCAAAAATTATTTCTCATCAATCATAAGTATAATGTGTACCATCTATTTACATGTTTTGCACAGATTTCATACTTTACCTGATACACCTCCTACATGTTAAGTTCTATTAAAATACATATAATTTAGTAGAATATTTTATTCCAGTAAGTTCTGTTTATTTAAATGAATAAATACAAGGTTTTTCTTGAAGCCAACTGCATTGTTATGTTCTGTAAATAGAGGTCAATGATGTTTAGATGACATTAGTTGTAATTTTTAAAGACACTGATGTAATTTCCTTGTAAACCAATTTCTAACAACAGTACAGTACAATAGAATAATAAAGATTTTTTTTCTCCAGCTTACCCTTTGCCTATTTAAAAATTCTTCTCCTGGATGCATGGTACTTACACATAATGCTCATCACAAGCAGAATTCAAAAGATGCTGTTAAAGTGTCACTGTTTTGTATTGAGACTGCACTTTGGGATTAATTTAAAACAGAATCCCACCCCAGAAGTCTCTGAGCTAGTACCTAAAATGAAGTACTAACTACACCAAGGAAAGTTAAAGAATAAAAAATCAGAAAAGACAGCATGACGGCAAAAGAAGTCATGTTAGTGTCACAGAGAATGAGCACCATAATTTCTACATATAAAAATAAGCAGCATGACTAAAGAAGGGACAATAATGTCAGCAGAGAGGGAACTCAAGAGAAGAGGGAATGGTAGAAAAAAATATTAAAAGTTTAGGCAGAGAGTTAATGGATGGACAGATGATCACAGGTGACTAAAGACCTGTAATTCCAGGTGTGACTCTGCAACTCGAGAGTGCCTGCCCTCAGCCCAACCCATTGGTGAAGTAAAACCACCTGGAACCCCAGGCAAGTGACTTGAGCCAGTGAAGTGTACTTCACAAACAGGAATACAGGACTGTGAGTACAGTCACTTGATCCAGCTTCTCATTTAGTGAGAGCAGCTCCGTGTCCTCAGTGAGAGCAGCTGTTGTTTGAGCTGGGGGCACAACCACCCCAGGCTTGTTCACACACACTTGTGTTTGTTGTTTACCTGTTCCAAAAGATAGTGATGGCCAGCATGACTGTTGTTATATCGATTTATGGTTTTCCATGATGATCTGTTCTGCATGCGTATATTAAGAAAATTGTGAATTTAGTTTGTATATATATTTGGAGGTAATAATGCAATTCAGAACTACCAACTTCAACTCCTGGGAAAAGGAACAGTTATTTAGCACAAACACTTTGTTTACAGCCCAAATGCAAAAACAATGCTGGCTAGCCAGCTGACATATGCCCAAAGCATATTCATCTGACAAAGAAAAACTCCCTCAAACAAGGACAACACAGTAATGAACAAACAAATTATATCTATTGCCCTCATAACACTGTAATTAGGATGGGATTTAAAGATGGCAATACCTTTAAGGGAAAAATCTGAAGGAAAGCATAAACATAAGCAGTTACTGTTCCTAGAAGGAAAGCTGAAAACATGTCAAAAATTATAATTGAAATTGTACACCTAAAAAAAATCTTGTTTCAAATTTCTTCATCATTGCATGCTGCTTTGCAGTTGTGCCAATGCCACGGTTATAGAGTACATTGTGAAGCACATTAGCTGAAAAAATAACTGACACAGGTGGACCAAGCCCTGCAGTGCCATGACCATCAGCCTGGCACAGAGGTGGTGAAGGCAAAAGAAACATTTGGGGCCACAGGAAGGAGAAAGCAGCAAAGCCACCTTTGCCAGTGGAGAAAATATGGCATCCTCAGTTCCTGTAGCAGTGAGTCCCTTTTCCCCTGAAACATGTTAATGCTCTGTCCTTAATTTTTAAATCTTTTATGAATTCTGTTATTGCTTCACTAACTTGAAATTCAGAATGCTGGTCTATGTTAAGCCATCAGGCTTTGGCTTCTATTGAAAGGATTATTAAGATAATATTGTTTTCAATGTTGTTGATATCAAACACAAAATTGAGGGTTTTTTTTTTTATCATTATGTTGTCTCATGTCTCATCGTAAGGATTCTTACCAAAGAAAACACTGATGCCCCAAAGCATCACAATGCCTTATATAATAGTAATATAACAAAATATCTAAGATATTTTAAAACTTTGAAGAGAAAGAAAGAATCAATGAGTGAACAAAAATGTAAATTTATTTTTGAATAAGTAAACAGGAATAAATCCTAAGGTGTTGGGAGCTGCTTTTGGTGGATTTTTTTTCCATCTTACAAAGCACTGTTTAGAAGAATATATAAGATACAGATTAAATATGTAAAACACATACATTATCACATTTGAAATGTATTGCTGCCAGAGCCTTATTTTTAGGCATCGGGTTGGGATAAAGGATGAGCTTGACAAGGGCTACGTAGCTGTGGAACACAGAAGACTTTGACTGTCACCTGAGACAGCAAGAGCCAGAAACTCTGAATAAGCACTTTGTGCACATATGGGAAAATCAGTTTTTGTGAACAAGGGGGCTCTCAGACAAACCTTTTTAGTGCCTGAATGTGTAGTAAGGGAACTAGTAGATGGATAATGTGCTGGTCACCAGGGAAGAAGTAAGAAACATTTTTGTGGATCTTTTCCAGCAAGTCTTTTGCAGAATTCAGAGCAAGACACTCCATCAAGATGTGTCCTTGTGCCATACACAAACAAAACTTCAGCTGTAAATTCTTTCTTTATTGCTAATATTATGCACCACATCTTTGTTTAAGAGGTTTCTGTTTCTTTTAATATTATTTTTTTAAAATTCAAACAGTGTATTATAGCTGTACTTAAGTTGGGGTCAGCCTGAACATTGTTACAGCAATTGCTGGCACAGTTTTTGACCAAATGTGTTTGGACTGAGACAACTGGTCATTTAATTTAATTAAATTCTCTACTCTTCTCTTTTCCATCACGTATAATTTAAGCCATGTGTAGAATCTCAGATTAGTGCAGCAGTGAGAAAGCGAATCTATCTACTGATGATTCTCAAAGCAAATCTTACAGTTAGTGTAAACAGAGTCAGAGACTGAGTAAGAACAATCTTATGTTTAATAGTTTTTAAAACATTGTATTTTTAAGGAATAATAAAAATCCTTAATGTCAGCATGTCAGTGGTGTTATTTTATACTATATACTCTTTAGCTGGCACAGACCCAAGCATAATTGCTGATAAAGCACCACAGCTGAAATCATTATGCCACTTAGACAGGATGTTGGACTAAGCAAGCTGATTGCTATTATTAGCATTTGCCTTTTGATGCAAAATAATAACTTGGAATATGATTCAGTGGTAGAGGGGGAAAAAAAAAAAGGAACCAATTTCACCTGTGGCACAATTCCAGAGAATATGCACAAGGAAAACTTTGGAGCAATTCATCAACTAAATCTCTTGTATTACATATGTTCACTTAAGGTACCATGATTTTATTCTGAAAAATGCTGAAGCAGCACAAAATAAGCAATGAATCTGTATGCAGCAGAAATTTCAATTACCTGAAATGTTTCTTGAAGCTCCAAGTCAATCTTTAGCTGTCAGAGAGAGATACTAATACAGGATTTTCTAATATTATTTTCTTCATCAACTACACCCTTGTTGGTCTCTTCTAACTCAGGATATTCTATGATTCTATAGAGGCAGCCTGTGGGGCTTTGTGCTCGTTTTCCTCCCTGGTTTTGAAGACTTTTACGTTCTAAAGCATCACTAATCTGTTGTGATGTAAAAATTGTTCCAGTTGCTATTTCCTCTGTTTTGGATTCCCTATTTCAGCCTTGAAGCAAATTAACCTCCATGTAACTCCCTAGCTGAACTACACATTTCTGCTCAATGCTGAAAAAATCAGAGCACATACACACTCCCACATCACAGTAATCATGACAGCAGTCATTTATGCTGCCAAATCTTCTAGGGTCAATGTTGCCTCCTTGTCTCCCATTTTTAAGGGTGAGGATACTGGAAACCTATTGGCTTCCTTGCAACCTACAATTCAACAAGATACTCAGGTATTGCAGGCAAGGCCAAAAGGATGTTCATTGATCACACATGTAGCCAATCCCAATATACACTTTAAAAGACAAAATAAAAACCCAAACAAAATAAGAAAATGATTAGTCAAATACACACATGCTTGGTTCTTGGTGGTATAATAAGAGGAAATGGGCAAAAGTTTCTTCAGGGGAGGAAAAAATTCTTCACTGAAAGGGTTGTCAAGCATCAGACTGGGTGGCCCAGGGAAGTAGTTGAGTCATTACCCCTGGAGGTATTCAAAAGACATTTAGATGTGGCACATGGGGATACAATAACTGTTGAACTCAATGATCTTAGAGGTCTTTTACAACATAAATGATTCTATGACTCTCTGAATATTACAAGTAGAAGAAAGATTCATGAGTATTGCAGAAGGTTTCTTAAGGTATATAATATATACTATTCTGTGTATTGAGGAACCAAGAGGATATTTAAAAGGAAAAGGAAAATTAGGCACTGTGTATTTATAGCATTAAACAGCATCATATGCAATTAGGGCATTTCAGTTCTGAAAGTGTGGAAGAGTCTAATAACAAAAAATCTGATCACCCATGTTCTGACAGGCCCAAAATATTTCACAGTAGAATAGAAAACTCTGATGCTTTCAGCCCAGAGTTAGAAAACTTTTGTCTACCAGAGTGAACTGAAAAATAATTAAACTTATTACTGTGTCAGAAGTTTTCTGCTTTTCATGCTATTGATTAACTGCTGGCAAGAATTAGTTTACATGTCTTGCATTTTTAATAGAGATCTATGTCTACTGCCCTCTGGACAGTCTGGATCTTTTAAATTACATCTACTTACTAAGAATTTTAATAACTGTTTCAGTGATTGGTACTTTCTGAATCATTAAGAGCTGAATACAATGAAAGCAGCACTTCAGTGATAACTATCAAACTATAATTTTAGGTAAATACCCAAAAGAAAAGGAAATCTTCAGCAGGAATGAAAGTATCTAGAAGAAAAAGAAAAATATCTTGTTTTATATATAAAACAAAGTTTCCCTAAGGGAATTTGGAAAAACTCTTCCTAGAGAATGACAGCTAGGCTACCCTTTATATTCTGAACAGGAAAAGCAAGCAAAGGAACATGTGTGAGTGGGAATGGGTGGGGGGAATCTCTCAATGCAAATTGTATCACGTAAGTATTATATTATGTTGCACAAACATGCTAATTTTACCTAAGAAAACCGCAAGGAAGGCTGTACTTTAGTCTTCATTCTGCTGCAGTAAGCCTTTCACAAGCCACTTGGACCCCAAGTGTAAAAGAACTGTCCAGAATCAGATTTTACTCTCTCTCTTTGCAAAGTGAAATCTGATGGTTTTACCAAAACACAGATTTGACTGGAAAAAAAAAAAAAATCAAACAAAATATAAGGGTGACCCAGAAAATTTGGTATTTTGAGAAACACGTCCCTGAACTATTTGCAATTATTGTTACCTAAAATACCTAGCAATTCTCTTCAGTTATTTTTATTTTGTTGGTGGTGGTGGTGGTTTTTTGGTATTCTTTGATTTTTTTTGTTGTGTTTTGTTTTTTTGTTGTTTTTTTTGTGGGTTTTTTGTATGGTTTGTTTTTTTGAGGGTTTTTTGTTTGGTTCAGTTTGGGGGTTTTTTTTGGTTGGTTGGTTGGTTGGTCTTTTTTGGGGGGACGAGAAGGGGGGCTTGGCAAAACATCCTGTTAGGTAGCAGAGAGAGGAGCGTAGGAGGAAGGCCTGTATTATAATTTACTCACTATTCATCTGATTTCTTGATCACTAACAAGTGCAGGTGCAAAGTAGATAGTTGATATCAGAACACAGATTAGACCACTTTAACAATGATAAGCAAAGTCAGGAAAAAGGAAAAAGACAGAAAAGTTTTAATAGATACTCCAGCCAGTGCAGAGCGAAGGTGATGGCAAGGGTATGTCCAATCACACTCCTGATTGCTCTAAACATGCACCAGATGACATAAGAGAACTGGGATTTCCACAGCATAATAAAGCTTGAAAGAAGCAAAATCTCTGATACAACAGCTTTGCTGCCTGATGAATACATCAGAAGGCTCTCTAGAACTTGAGCCACCATAAATACCAAAACTACAAAGTGATAATGCTGAGCTAACACAAACAACAAAAGACAGGTTAGAGCAATCCCTCAACATCACAAACACTAATCAGCAAAATACATGACACAAATACCAGCACCCTCAAAGAAAGGCAATCTTGTCAAAACTTGTGTTTCTAAATTGAAAATCCATCTTCATTTGTACAACTGCTGGGCTGGCATTAACCTCACTGCTCCAGCTGGAATGGATGGGATGCCTGAATCACAGAATGGTATGATTTACAGATTTCACCTATTAGCTGGGTACCCAGAGGAGTTCCCCAAATAAAAGCAGGTTTTTGAGCAGGAAAGGTGTGCAAGGTGAAGGATGCAGCAGCACATGCACCACAAAATGTTCTACAACTGTTTATGACACAGAGACCTGTACAGCTGTCTGTGCATCTCATCAGCTTGACTCATTTACTGCCACATGGGCCCTCTTAACAGCAAGTACACCATCATTTACAGTTCAGCCCAGTTCTCCAGCTGTGGACTGGCCAAGAACAATGAGAGTACTCATCATGAGAAGGATTTGCTTCTAAAGATTTGTTTTCCAAGCTGCACAGATCAGCCTGATAAGCCAAACAAGCTTAGAAGTGTTTCAAAAGGAAAATGATTTGTAGAAGAGAAGTGCCTTAAAAAACCTGGGGTTTCCCCCTATGTGGCACAACCTAATGACTGAGGATAAACAATATACAGACAATCTCTAAAGAAACCCTACACTGGTTATTGTAAGATTACTTCAAGGCTATATCTGCAGTTACTGGACTATCTGTCCAGGATGATTTAGCCTGCTGACATTTTGCTATGAAGATATTTTCAGCATTTTGGAGTTCTGAGTCTAAAGGGTAAAAGGAACACCTTTCAATCAAGCAAGATTTGCAAATATTCAGCCTGCACACCGGTCTAAGCAGCTCTAGCCCTGAATGCTAAAATTATTATTTAACTCTTTACTGACAATATCTTCCTGACTTTAATCACGTTGCACACAGGGCATGGTAAAGTCCTTTACTCTGGAAACACTGTCTGCATTTAAATAAATCCACTACAGATTTCTAAGAGAACAGGAAGTACCACCAAAATTACTGAATGCTATCCTTTGCAATGGCAGGGTTTGTTGGAGTCAAAAATCTACCACCTGTAAAAAACAGGTTGACAGGTGGACATTTTTTTCCATATTATATTCATTATGTGAAAGCTGAGACTTCCAGTTTGTAAGCTTAATTTTCTTATGCCCATAACATTTCTATAGGAAAAACTTAAATTGCTTTAGTGCTTGCAGAAGTCACACACAGCAGTTTAAATATCAGCAATGCCTGCTCAGGTAAACTGTGCAGCAGTAAAGAGTGTCTTCTCCAAAATCTCAGGAACCTCACTTCTGAATTTCTTTACCATGGGCTGGAATGACCAGCCTTTGAAAGCACCAATGGACAGAACTCCACTGTCATTTCACAACCAAAGTTCTTGGACACAATGCAAACTCCTTTGGCCTATTTTGGGTAGGCACTTCCTGATCAGCTTCAGGACTAAAATGATCCCAGGTTCATCTCCTGATTGTCTGCCAGGGCTGTGTCTTTAGCATCCAGGTGGTCGAACAGTGAAAGTGTACAGGTAAAATCTGGCAAATCAGTATCTGCTTGACTAGGTATTTCAGTGTCTATGTGAAAGTACTGCATTCCTATATATTGAAATTATCAGCAATGCTGAAGCAGGCCTGCTTCCCAAAGGAATCTGATGGGACTGCGAGACAGAAATTGTTTAGACACGACAGTGTGTTCTGTGTGGAAGGTGACACAGAGAAGGACTGAGTAAATCCAGCAAATACACTGCACAAATGGAAACAGAGAGGTAAAACGCCCTGCTCACGCTCTCAAGCCCCATGGCCCAGCAGCAGGATGGCACCATGGCACAGCAGATCCAGCCACGAACTCCAAACTCATGGTGTGTATGAGGACCATGATACAACAGGCTCCAACAGGCATTGTGTGTCTTGATATGCCCCTGAAAGAACCAGTCTCCAAGACACAACTTTGAGGAGGGATGCTGGAGCTGTAGCCTGCACCAGCCAGTTCTGGCTTGGATGACTCGACGGAGTTCCCCGTATCAAAGTGGATGACTGCAAATGCAGCACAAGCTACCTGCCCTTTGCTTCTGGATGTGGGGCATTTCCAGAAAAGGGACATTAACACTGCCCTACCATGGTCTTGGTTCAGAACAGTGAAGCCTGAAAACTTCTAGTAGAAAAACACTCTGGTATTTTACCAACAGGGTGGGAACTGAAGAAACAAACAAAAAAGCACAAAAAATGCACTCCAGTAACGTTAGAGAAATATTTCAGTGAAAGAATGTGGATGATACAAGAAAGCAGAGGTAGCAAAGAAGATGAAGACAAAGATTAAGAAAATGGGCAAGGGGTCCTATGATCAGTTTTTAAACCCAGATTTTGTTCATTACATCAGAAATAGAGTGATTTCTTTTGAAACTTATCTTCCATATCTATACTACTACTACTGCACTGTTTATTTGGGGTGTCCTCTAAGGCAAAAGCCATTACAAGTGCAAAACAAGAAGCAACACACTGTGGAGCTAGGCAGCCATATTTCAGCTAAGGAGGAAATTACTGGACCTTTTTATAAATAAAGTTTAAAGTGGAGATTTCTAGTATTGGAGGACAGTGGTTTGCACAAAGTATGGACAGCAAAGAACTGCCAAGTTTTATCACAGTATTTACTCCATTTCAGCGAGTGTATCACTTCACCTAACATCTGCCTAAACTGAACAGAGCTACTTAAATGCATTTTTAAGCACATACATAGGTGGTTTGATGCCTCTCAGCTGCAGTTTGCAGCAAAGTAAATAAGACCTGTTAAATAAACATTAAAACATTACTAAACATTTCATGAAGAAAATATTGTGGGATGTGATGCATCAGGAGACCCGAGTATGTTCCACTTCATGGTCTATTGCCACACTGCTCAAAAAAAAAATCAGCTCAGGCTGAACATATTTGAAGGGAAACATTCAATTCTAATTACATTTTATAAGGACACAAATGGTGGCACCATATCCCAACATTACTAAAAGGAGTACAGATATTTTTTAATCATCTGTACTACTAAAAGCACGCAATTTTTATTTTACATGATCTATTACAAAGGCAGAGTAGGCAAAGAAGGTATTTTCATCTTAACCAATCAAAATTCCAGCCTGGAATATGCAGTGTAAGACAAATCGTGATTTCTGTGCAGCCATTCAATAAGAGCCTGGTATACGTCTCAGTAGGATAAGGGAGGGCAGAAGAAGCAGTTTTGTACTTAAGATCTAGGTGTAATATCTGCCACATTTAGTTCAACTACAAGTTTTTGAAGCAATAATTTGTGACAGGTATTATCATTAGGGGATTCATAGCAAAAAAAAAATAGTATTTTTATCTGTATTAACAATTCTTGAACTCCGTACCCATTGATATTATTTTTCTTCCTTTACCTAAAAAAAAAGTAAACAGTTTACTTTTTATTTCCAGTATATTTCTGGATTATATGTTGACTTACATGTGTTTGTTTACCAGCAGCTTCTCCTTAAGATACTGGTGTTACAGAACACCAGTGTTTCACAGCTGCAAGCACAAATAATCTGGGCTGATGTTAGCTAAAGTGTTTGCTTTTTTTCTCATCCTGGCATGTGAAAATCTGAAGTGGGATTTGTGACCCAACCCTTGCAAGCATACGGTAGCACATATGATTTTAGCAGTGGAGCACCTGTAGCTGAGGTCTATGTTCAAATTCCCTTCTCTAAAATGCAAAAGCAGCCTTAGTCCTGTACTCCAGTCATGGAGAGAAACTTTGGCAGTTTGATCAGCTTTATGTGTAAAACCTCACAAAGTTTAAGGCAGGCTTTTCAATATCCTCCAAATCAAACAATTTGTCCCAAATGCAACTCACTAATTTAATTAAATACACTAGGACCTGTCAGGATGTGAAGTGATTTGGCAGTCAATATAGACTGAAACCTCTGCAAACACAAAGAACAATCTTTTCCAAATTTCTTTCAGCTTTTTTTATTCCCTCCCTTATTTTTCAAAGAAATGGGGATGGACATCGAATAAATGGTTTGAAATAGTCCTGGTAAAATTATATGACAGCCCAAAGCTGTAAACAACCCAGGCCAAATTAGTTCCTCCTCCTCTTAACATTTTCATTAGAGAGTAAAATTTTTCCTATACATGCCTTGAAAACCTGATTCAATTTTATTACACCTTAGCTCTCATCCAAATAACATAAATTGAGTGATTTTGGTGATAAACAAATATAATAGGACTACAATCCACTTACACTGCATACTGTATCTTTTCAAATTTATTTAGTTAATAAAATTACTAGCAGTTCACTCAGTGGACAAACAGTGAAGCTAAACACTGACTCTTAACTATGCATAACATAGGCAGTTATCAATTCTTAATCTGGTTTCATTGTCTGAAAAAAAGGGAGTCTATTGCACATACCCTAATAAAATTCTCAATTATAACCAAACCAAAGCACACCGTGTCATAGACAGATTTCAGGTAATAATAATAAATTAGGCTGTCTGTGCTCTTGATACATGTAAACATTACAACTCCCTATAAAAATACTAAAACAGTACAAGAATTATTTATTGTGTCTTCTCAATAATACATGGGTCAAGAGATTTCAATGAAACCTGTCTTTTTGATGTTCTCTGTGAAGTGTCTGAAAATTTAAATAAAATGGCTGAGGTTCAGAGCTGTCAAGCCAGAGAAATCTCACTTGGAGGAGGAATAATGAATCATGGTGCCTTTCAGATAATTTGGACTCTTTCCTTCTCCAACATTTTCAGATACACTTAGTGTAGATATACAGCTAGAAATACATCTGGGCATAGTTGGGAAGTAAAACAGCTATAAAATTGAGGATTTTCCACTTCTATATTCAAACTTCTGCACCCCTATCAGAAGTGAAAAAAGAACTTTCCATTACATACAGAACCTAACAGAAGGCTAAAGAAACTTAGCTACTATTTATTTTACATTAGTCTGTAATGGAACATGCTTCTTTCAATCACTTATTATTTACTCACAGTACTCCAACTTCACATCAAGAAAGACTGTGTAGGGCCTTGCATAAAGACTTTTTGAAGGACCAGCCTCGTAAGAGAAGAATAAAAAATTATGTCTGCTTCAATAAACTAAAACTTCAAGGAAGAACAAATCCTACCAAATTCCTGTGCCTTTCTTTCTTTTCCTTTCTTCTCCTTTCTTTTCCTTTTCCTTTCTTTTCCTTTCCCTCCCTCCCTCCCTTCCACACTTCCTTCTCTCTCTTTTCTCTTTCTTTTCTTTCTCTTTCATGAGGTGTTCCAAGCTCCCCTCCTTCAATTTTGCTACTAAATCCTGACTACTTCCCTCTGATTTTCTTTCTTCTTCTGCAGACTTTGTTCAGAAGTACATCCCTTTAACAAGGAGCTCTCCATAAAAAAAAATAAAGGTACAGGAAACCAGCTCTGGTTTTGAAGATAGATAACTCCATGTTTTTTTAGAGGTTTCTAGCCCTTACAGTTGCATGAAAAAAAGTTTAAGAAGTGAATTCTCACTGATCAAAGCCCAGAACGCAATGAAATGCCTTAAAAATTTGTCTTATACCTAAGAAGCACTAATAGAACTTCATAATCAGTTTCAAGATGTGACAGACATAATTATACTTCACATCTGACATCTGGCCATAAAACAGAGCCCTGCCACCCTCCCTGTCAGCACCGTGACTTTGTTCTGCCAGATGATCCCAGTCCATCCCTCTGCTCCACTGCTGGCTCTCTCACTTAACAATAGGGATTTCACATTGCCCCAGTTCCACACTCTTTCTTGGAGGTTAAGATCATGTCATGAATATGACTCAGACCTCAATTCAAAAATGTACTGAAGACAAAAAGGGTTCAATGAGTTCTTCAAAGGCAAATACTAGAGGTCTAATACTTCTACATTCTCAATCATTTGTCTAGTTTGTCTTTGCTAAGGAACACAATGGTATTGAAGAAATACGTTTAACAAATGAGGTATGCACACCCAAAGCTGTATTATTCAAATTTTATGAGTGAGTCATCTTGTCATTTAATGGTTTGAAATTGCTTCTTCCTAAGCATGTAGGTATGCAATTTATAAATGGAGATTTCCACTAGTTAACTGTAAATCTCCTCCACAGCTCAACAAATCCCACTGACCACCTCTTCCTCACAGTTGTTCTAAACAACCATCATAGAGATTATTCATGGGTATGTGTATGTTATGTTTCCTCTAATGACTCTGGATTGCTCTTAATCTTTTCAATATCTGTGCACAATAAGCAGAGATTATCTCAGGATTAGGGTGTTAATTTGGAGTGTATCAGGTGGTTAGAGAAACTATTCTTGTGTTTGATGTGATACCACCTAAACCTTTAAGCCAATTTTTCATTCCTTCATTGAGATGTAAACAATTTCTAACTAATTGTTAACAATTATTTGGGCTTTCTTTCCCGATCTTCCCACAGAATGTGCATTCTGGTTTTAAAATTTAAAATGTAAAAAAATTATGTGGCATAAAACAAAGTGCCAGTTAACAAGGTACATGATGTTGCACTTGAACTAGCCAAGCATGAAAACAATGTACAGGAAAAATAAGGCTTTACTCATAAAATATTTTACTCTTGAAGTATCAGGTCATTTATCAAATTGTGTTTTTACATGGACCATAAACCTTGAAACTGTATTTTCTAAAATTTTCCACAAAAAAACATTTATAAAGCACTTTTTCCCCAGCTACAACACTCAGTCAGGAAAGCACCTTTATTCACTTTTATTCAGCAAAACCTTTCACATCAGGACTGCCTGTAACTCTCACTGACCAGAGCGTGCCTCACAGTGATGCTGACGCCAAGACTTAAAGCATCACTGCCAGTTTGAACAACCCAACAAGGCTTCCCCCTTGTTCTCCATCCTTCCTGCATTACTCAGCCACAGTGCCACCGTGAACCAAGTGGAAAGGACTGCAGAAAAAGCCTGTCTGGAACAGCCAGAATGCTGTAACTTCCAAAGGGGCTTTGAATGGATGAACTGAAAGGAAATTCCTGCAGCCGGATTACCGACTGTGAGCCTTGGGGCTGCGCTCCTTCAGAGGCTGCACAAGGTTCAGCAGAGCACAGAACACTGACAAAGCTGACCCACAGCATACACAATGTTTATTTTTTCCTTCCCTTTGCAGTTGGCAATCCCTCTCTGCAGCAGGTACAGAGGTTTGTGCTGTCAGCAAGAGGGAGAAAGAATTAAAAGACCATAGCTGCTGCAACATTTCATTGCACGGGGTGGGTGGCACAGGCCTTGAAATGTTGATTCCATGGGGAAGGCTCCCAGAAGGGAGCAGCCCCTTGGGCCTCACCTCACCTGTGTCACTCACACCACAGGAGCAACCTGCTCCTGAGGTTTCTCATATGCATGGGAGTTAAATATTCTCAGTTTGACTATTGACCACTAAATCTTGTGGCTCTGAGGGGACAGTAAGTATTTCAAGTTCTATCTGATTTCTCGTGGAGCAATAAATTTAGGACTGTGGGACAAATAATTAATTTTTTTATCCCAAGCCCTTCATTTCTCTGTTTCTTTGTGATATAGAAAATAATAAAAATGGCAAGGTATGTTTAACTTTTAAAACCACTTCTGTTCCCAAAAGGTGAAGCTGCATTTGCTCATATTTCCACTCAAGAACATGATAACAACATATAACCCAAAATTCTTCTCAGAAATCATCCACGCTTTGAACAGATAACAAAAAAGGGATTAGAAATTTATTACTATAATCAAGGCAGGTTCTCTACATTAAAGAAATTGGCTTTAATTAACACAGCAGAAAACCTACCCAGAGCCTCCAGAGACTCTCTGGGATGCTCTGGGAGTTTGGAAGTAACTTACAGTTTATTCAGAGGGTTTTTTCCTCCAGTGGCCACTCAGCTGCATTACGAAACACAGTCTGTCACTGCAGTACAAGAACTTGTAACAGTCTTCATTGGCACTAGCATTAGAAATTTATGATGAACTCTCCGAGTATAAAAGACCATTTAAAATAACTGCCAGAAGGAAGAGTGTTAGAATTGCTACTGCTGTTATCAGTCCCTGCAGTAAAACCAATGAAAAAGTGTACCTTAGAGTTTTAACAGTAACATGTTAGTTAGTATAGGTCAACATCTGGTTTTGAAAACTAACTATAATAAAAATTGCAGAAAGAAAATAAGCCTTTATTTTTTTTGTACCATTTCTCTACATTTTGCTTGCAGTCATCCAATTTATTATTAAGAAATACTCAGCAACTCTAGCAAAAGAGAATAAATTTCAAAATAAACAATTTTTGTTATCCTCTAATTTTATCCAAGTAAGTGCTAGGGAAAAAAATGCTCAAGGTGGTAATGAAAACAGGAGTTTTTTTTGCTAGTATTATAGGTCTGAAAGAAGGACACTCTTTAAAGCACTGTTTTTTTTAATGTACAGGAACAAAAAAAAATGAGTTCAGTGAAACAATACATTTACTGTTGGTACATCCTACTTCCTCCTCTTTGAGAATATAGAATTATCCATGATTTTACCTTTCTAAACCATTAACTGGATTTGCAGGAGACTGAGTGCAACACAGGACTGTACCTTGGAGGCAAATGCCTACCTTATGAGGAGAAGCAGCTCAGAACTACAAAAATGCATAGGAATTGTTCAAGCAGAAATATGATCTGTAGGAAAAAGAATGTCATTTTGAAAAATTAAATGACAACAGGCCAGGACACACTTATGTAAAATGTCCAAAGTTTGCCTTTTTTCATTTCTAATATTATGAGATATCTTAAAGGAAAACAAAACAACAATCCAGATGAATAATGTTCTATTAATCAATCAAAAAATTATAAATAATTACATGCTTGTCTGTGTACTATTAAATGAATATTTTTAACATTTATTAGTATCCTTACATGCACATAGTACTAGGAGTCTAATGCATCAGTAAGATATACCCAAAATTATAAGGAAAAATTTTTAACATTAACATGTTCTTAGGACCCAGTACAGAGGTATTTTTGAAGCTGGGATTTTTGCCTGCCTATTTTATTGTATTTCTCAGTGAAATGTTTCCAAAATCAGCATGTTTCTGAAATATTGGTCCTAAGACATGTTTTGCAATCGTCATTCCAATTAATTTAAACAGATTATTTTATGCATAGATATAACTAATAAAGTTTAAACTTAAATGATACTACCCTCACACTAAATTATTCTGCAGGCATAGGAAGCAAATGCAACATTTTCCCCCAAAAAATAACCTGACCAAAAGCTGGGTATTTTATAGAGGGCAATCAATTACATCCGTAACTTTAGTCTAGTGCACAAAATCTAAACTAAACTAGTGAAATGTAGCATAGTTGAATACCATCCTATTTTCATACAAGAGATGATATAAAGCACCTTTAAATAAATTTCCAATTGATACAAAATGTCAATTTTTTGCACTAATTTCAGAAGTGAGATATTGCAGATACTTGCACCTGTCTTGAGTCAAGGGATGATCTCATCAAAGAAACAAGTTTGTTATCTGTATCGAGTGCATGACAGTGATCACAGGCCACCATCTGAGATGCATGTCATGTGTCAGCACCAAAAACAGGAAAAAAACTTTCTGCAGCAATTCAGAAGGTTCTGGCAAGAAGGCAGCTTGTTGCTTGCTGCTAGCAGTCTCACTGGAAGACACCACTGAAAATACTGCAACTTCAAGAAAGACTTTTCAGTTTCATCTGGAGTATTCCCTTTCCTCTCTACTATAATTCACTAATATATATATGTAGCTACACAAGTTATTTAGGGTATAAAATACATACTTTCCGTGGTGGCTAAAGTATAAAAAACATATTAAATTATTCTATTGTGAAAATAAATGGGAAAACTATGCATCAAGCGTAAGATTCAAGGAGATTCAGTTTCTATTTTAAAGCAATTTGTAAAGCAGTCTTGCTCCTCCAGTAGCAATAATGACATGACTTTTAAAATGCCACATCGCTGCACACACCTAGACCTACTTTCCTGAGCTTGGACTGTAAGCAGAACAGCAGGATCTTCAGAAGTACATAATTACCCCAGTGTGGCCCCAGTACTAAATCTGCACCAAGAGCTTTCTATGTTTTTTGTGATACCTGTGGCCTTACCCAGGAATTAAAAATCTAATCAATGCATGCACCAATTAATGACTTTTACAATCCTGGTATAGCTCAGGCTCTGCTTCAGTTCAACCTGCTTACAGAGTGTTTGAGGATATGCTGTTATATCTGTACACACACTGCTGGCTGGTACACCCAGGCCTCATGCTACACTTTTCATCCTAGGCTTCATCAGACAAAACAGCTCAACAGCCCTTCACATCTGCCCTGTCCACAGCAACACTCTTCCTTCAGTCATTCAGCCAACTTCATGGAGGAAACCATACCCTAAGAGCAGCAGACCTTTTTGGAGTGGATGTAACTTCACAATGGCTCATAAAGATCTGCCTAATAAGGTGTATTCACATGCTATCTTTTGAGACTAGTCAGGCAGAACTGATTGTAACTATAAACCCTCAGAGAAATATTTTATAGGTATGTGATGCTTACTTCTCTGATAGTATCTGATGCAACTGGATCTCACTGGGTAGGACTAAAATTATTTTAGGCATGCTTTTTTTGGAAAAAAGAAGCTAAAAAATAAATAAATAAATGGCCAACCATACCTATGCAATAAACTGATTTCAAGCAGAGACTTTCTAGAACACTACATGGAATATAGTTACAAAACACAGGAGTGGTCATCATGCACTGAAATACTGGTTTTACCTGTGCTGTCTAAAATAACAGTAACAAAAGAACTTTAAAGCTCGGGCTTTAATACTCTTCTGCAATCCTGGAGTTAGCTGTGCCATTGCTTCTACATAGTACTAAGTAAACAAAAGCCATTTTAAATCTTCATTTTCCCACTTGTGCTAAAGAGATTCAGCAGGCACAGAGATGGCTTTGTTGCACACACACTTTTACTTTGCTAGGAGTGCTTAGCACCATAATGAGTAGATTCCAATAGCACTGTAGTTGTTTCCACGATGATAAAAAGTAGCATCAAAATTCGTCTGCCAAAATACATTGATTTTGAGAAAATGTAATTTAGGAAAAAAAGTCATTGAAGAAAATCAATGTTTTGTTGCAACATCTCTGTAAATGTTTCAGTATTATATTATTCAGTATTCAGCTTCATATTAAATTAGCAGTACATAGGAAAAAAATCAGCATTATGATAATAATACTGAGTCTACTACTCGGTGTGCTCCTGCCCTCCAGAACTCTTTCAGAAGGCTCCTACAGGGCCTTTTCTTCACACCCTGCTAAACTAAGAGTATTAATTCCTCAAAAGGCACCTTGAGTCTCTCCTGCCTGATCACAGCAGGAATCCACAGTGGAGTCTAAAAACTCATAGCTGTCGTTAAGAAGGGGTGAAGAATGTATAGGCACTTGTGAATTCTCTTGCACCATCTGGTCATTTGGCCAAAAAAGTCTTTAAACTTGAAATAAACCACTGGAGGAAATTTTTTTGAGCACTCTGCAGCAAGGATTAGTTTATCCCTTTGTCTGCCCACTTTCTGTTCACCTCCTGCTCTTCAGCACACCTGAGACTACAGCAATTGACTTATCTGGAAAACTCTGCACTGGTTCCAGGGTAGATAACAGCAAAGAAGATGCCGAGGTGAACAACCTGAGAAAGTACATACTAAAAAATTAAGTCTGTCAGTGAAAGGTCTCTGTGTGTAGTAGGAACCACAAACTGTGTCTAATCTGAGACACTGGGGGACTCATCACCAGCTCCTGATTAAAGGAATTTGTCTTCAGGTGCTATACCTCAAGCATGACCTCACCACAGGAAAATAATCCTGTTTTCCACTTTTTTATGAAGCAAACACAAATTATTGTCCACTCCCTGAGATGCAATACTTAAACCTGAGCTCTATTGGATTTTCTGCCCCAGATTTCACAATGACTTATTTCTGAAGCTTTATCTTTTTAGAAATGTAGGAGTCACGAGTTCTGCAAAGAATACCTCATCTGCTCTCAATTCCTATTCTGCATTAAAAAATACAGATTTTAACTTCTTTCAAAATGTAATACAGTTTCTTTTTTTAAAGTTCGTTGAAGTCATCAAAAACTCTCATCTCAGGGATTACACACTACCTTATACCGTGGAACTCAGTATTGTAAGCAAAAGGAGCTTGAGGAAAAGTAGTCTCTATTAATCCATGACTGAATATTCAAAGACATTTGGATTTTCTCTTCCTGAATTCCCAGTAGCATAATTCAAACATTACTTCAGAAAGATTTTTCAGGATTAGTGCAATTCAAAGCAAAAGATCTGCTGCTTGGAAAATTCTGGACTCTAGAAAGTCCAGAAATTTAAGAGAAAGTTTACAGCTTTTCCCTGTTACAGCCACAGACAGACACACACTGGTTTATACTGCTTGCACCTGGAAGTTTTCTGACATTCAGAGAAAACAGCAGGCAAAAGTAAGCAACTTCCAAAATCTGCACGTGTGCACAGAGGCAGATTTCATGGCAATGTCAGTAGTTAACACTGAGCAGCTCTGGGGATTTAATGAGCAGAGCTAACAATGATGATGATGAGCATTACAACAGTATGTTGCAGAAAAATACAATGTACTAGAAAAAATGTGGCCAAAACTTATATATAGATATTTCCTTTATGTAGGTGTACATAGGCTAAATAATCAGAATAATTTATTTTAATATCCTTTAGACTAAGCATTAAGAAACCAATTGCAACCACAGATATTCCTGAAGCAAAATCATGGTGGCTGGAAGATTCTTCCAGGGAAACACTGCTTTTTTTTGTGTTATTCATTAAGCATCTGACACTAACCCCAGAGAGAAATATGATAGTGGGCTAAGACACATTTGGTATGAACTGACACAGCAATTCTTACATCTGTTTACCACTGCCACTCACAAACTCAAAACTGCGACTCACAAAGCCGAAAAATGAGAATAAAGAGGAAGGTATCACTTCAAGCTAGTTGCTAATTAAGTCATGAATAAGTAACACATCAGACAGAGATGTGCTTCAGTGTCCCAAAATGAAATGACAATTAATTCTAAAAACAGGAGTTGGGATGGCACTGAGTTATCTATGTTAGCACTGCAGTTCTAATTGGCAATGTGCTTTTGAAGTGCAGCTGCCCAACAGTTTCCCTTTCCACACCTTGGTGCATGCTGCAAGCCTGCTCTGGAGCATGTCACAGAATCACAGCGTAACAGAAGGTTCTGGGTGGGAAGGGACCTTAAAGACCACCTAGTTCCAACCCTGCTGCTATGGGCAGGGACACCTTCCACTATCCCAGATTGCTCAAAGCCCCATCCAGCCTGACCTTCAGTGTTTTCAGGGATGGGCATCTACAACTTTTCCATACAACTTGGACGGGGCCAAGCCAGAGGTGCTCTCCATCAGCACACCTAGAACATTAAGTATGAATTATGCCCACTGAACCAAACCAGAACTACTTCTACAAAGCAAACTCAGCATTTAATATGGACATTAATGCATTCCACAGATCCACACCTACTGGGCTGAACAGTATTTGTCACCAAAACAGAGCAGAGCTCTGAAAGACAAGTTCTGTCACTGGTCAGCTGAAAGGATTTAGGGCATGCTTTCTTTCTTGTCTGTTGTGCCCCAGCACAAGACTTTCTAACCCCTTCAGATGAAACTTTGAGACCCATCAATGAAAAGTGATTTCCAGTTATTTCAAACACATAGTTAACGTGACATTCTGGTAATCCATCCCCTTACAGACTGTGTTGTGGTACCTTGGATTTGTAAGCTATCTATTCCTCACCCACATCTCACTTGTCAGCCTCCTCAATAGAGCCAAGACACATTTGGGCAGGAACAGACTCTCTGGACCCTGTGAGGCTCTCCTGCAGAGCACACAGGTAGCTCAGTGCCAAGAAGGCATTTTTTAATGGTAATCTTACAGATTGCTGCTAGGAATGGCAATGTCAGTTTGCTTCCTTTTCCATTGATTTGTTTCCAAAATAGACAATTTTCCACTTTTATTAACATAAAGCCTACACAGTAATTCTACATGGCATTAAAAAAATTTTAAAAAAACAAAAAATCACCTAATTTGATCTGTACACATCAAACAAATTTTTATCCATGTTAACTTTAATGACATTTTTCCCCCTCATCTCTTTGACATACTGAATATGAAATATTTCTTTGGAGTGCTATAAAGGAAAGTGGAAGCTAAACTTGAGTCACAAAAAAGGCTCTAATGGTGCCAAGGATGAAAAGAGTAAGGTGATGGCATCACACAACTGGCCATGGCACCCAACAGAGACAACCTCCCACTGCAGCACCAGCTATAGGTCTGAGCCTTGTTGAGTCTGGAGCCACAAACTTTGTGCAGAAAAAAATTCTTTGGGAAAAGCTAAATTGCAAACATCACTGGAGCCTTTTGTCACAGAAAACTGTGGGGAATTTTTACCAGCTCTGAATTCCTGCTGAGAATTCACCTCCATTTAAAAGTTCAACACGTTTGGCTTAGTGAGGATGCTTAATAAGGTTAAATGCAGTACAGACAGTACTTCTGGTACCAAAAAAAAAGCTGAATTTATTAGGCCTGCAGATAAGTAGATAAATTTCTCAAAGAGACTCTATAGCTATCTCTCTACTAGTGGCTTAAACATGACTAGAATATTAAACATATACTCTGGCAGGAGCATCTCAAGTCCTCGCTATTAGACTATCTCACTCTCCAAAATGGGGTGTCCATAGCTGTGTGTCAGAGGCAACTCTGGCACTTGCAGACTTCTGAGCAGTGCCTGGAAAGGGAGTAACAGCTGGCAGGGTCCAAACCCACATGTGAGTGCTCCAAGAATTTATTGGTAAGGTTGGTTGTAGTTAGAGTACTCAGGAATGTTTTCCAAAATCTGTTGTGAAGTAACCTAATGGCAGCAATGCCTGTACACGTCCCACCACTACATTTTTTTGAAACTCAAGTGTTATGGTAGGACAGCAGAAGAAACACAGACACATACAAACATAAAAGCAGGTCAGGGAAATGCAGTTCTTGGGGATATTTCTTCATGGTCCAGCAGTAGCTGTTGAACTGTAGTCTTTAATAATTTCTTTAGGATGTATATTGAATCTAAATGACACCAAGCCTCTGAAGATTATTGAATAATTAAAAAAAAAATTGCATTCCCTTTTAACATGTTTAGTACTCTGGTTTATTTATTCCCATGAAGAGAAAAGAAAGGGAAAAAATTACGTTGGACCTATTGGTTGACATAACAAAGCTTTTTATTCAATAGCTGAAGGGAAAAATGGGAAAACTCGTCTCAGAACACCTTCCTTTTCCTCTGATCCCAAACCAGCCAGGCTGAGCCAGCTCTCAGCATGAACTGCAGCACAGTAAGGACTACAGAAATAAGAAAGACAAGTCCTCTGAGTGTCAAACAGAGCCCGTTGCACACAAATTCTGTTTTCTGCTCAACCTGACAAGCTCCTTTCTGTATCTCAGCCAGACAGAGAGTATTAGCTCCAGGGAGGTATTTTAAACAACATGCCCAAAGAGAATCCTCAGCTACTTATTTAGTCTCTTGTACTGAGAAAACATCCAACATCTAGACCCCAGAAAAGGATCTGGCTATTTCCTAGACCTCTAGATTAAAAAAATCCCCTTTTCAAACATAAAACTTATAGAACAAGGCTAGACAATGTCTCAACAGGAATCCCAACTGGCATTATTGTCATTGGCCACTAAAGAGAGTCCTCTATTAACAACCACAAAGATAAGCTGGAGAGTAATTAATGCAAAAGAGTAGGTTTTAGAAACACATCATTTGAGAGCCCCAGCCACTATTCTTGCAAACCTGAGGAGTGACACTGTTCACATCTGTATGAAGATGTTGAACTGAACACCAGCCCCAGTTCTATTACACACTTTGCTGCTTTAAAAAAAAACAAAACAAAAAAAAAAAAAGGAGTAGGCAGAATGAGACATAAAATTTGCACGTATCAAGTGACAGGCAACAGGTTATTTCTGAAAAAAATTCAAAGAAATTAAGATTTGAAGTTTCTGGAATTCAGTTTTGTAATTATACACAGTTCTGCTGCTGCTTTTAGCACACACTCCAATACTCACAGTTATGAAGTCCTAGTTTTTCAGGGCCATTTCTTGTCCTTCAAAGCACCTAAAAATTCAGGTGATGATACCTAACTACTTAAAAATTCCACTCTTGGTGTGAAGAACTGCAAGTCTGTAACTTCAGTGCCATCCTACGATGACACAGTGGGATAACTGATGGTCAGGATATCAGCATTAGCACTAGATGGATTTGCTTTTGCCATTCTATATGACAGATGAGAGAAGATGGGCCAAAACCTCTTCTCTTTGACCAGTGGGACTGCACCACTGCATGTATCTATATTTGCCCTGGAAAGGAGAAGACAATGTGGTCCTGATAAGCCATAATATGCTAAACTAGTCTCCTCTGGAGTTTTTTCAGTCAATCAGTAACTGCCTTGGAGGATTATTGAATATATGATTTTGATGGCATGGAGACTACAGCTCCTTCTGAGTGCCTGCCTGTTTACCGATGGGTTTTGTGAAAAACAATCAGCGTACCCTGTCCCTGCTGAGTGATAATAACCAAATAAAATCAAACTTTCACTCTACTGTGATCATACAGTAATCTAAAAATTGAACAATTCCCTCCCGCCTTCCTTCCTTGCATTCTCTAATGCCATTAGAAACAATCCTGGTATGGCTCAATGCAGCAAAAGCACAGGTAGGAGTATACTGGAGGATTTTTTTGCAAAGGGCTGGTACCACAAGCTTTTTAAAAATATAACCCTTCTTATGTTTATTTATGCAGCACAAATGTCTGCGATTCAAGCCAATATAAATAAACAAATAAAACATTGTGTAATGGTATCATTAAAAATAAGCACTTTCTGTTTTCAAAGAAATTAGCATGCCATAAAAAAAAAAAAAAATTTAAAAAACTGCTGAGAGCTCTGCTACACCAACAGAAAAGGCAACATGGCAAAGGACTTGAGGCTGAGCATGGAGCACTGAGGCCAGGGCACTGGCTGTAGGCAAGGGCATCTTGAAGAATATGAAACAGCCTTACTGGCAGGGGGTTGGTTATGCTTTAAGAACTGATGAAAAAATATCACACTTCTGACAACAAAAGATGACCAGAGAATAACAGACATGGCAAGGGACAACAGGGACAAGATAGAAATATACTAGTGGCCACAGCAAGAGCTAGGACAAAATCTAGTTGAAGTGATAGATGACCACAGCTCAGTGACAGATTGAAAAGTAACCCTGACACTTTCATCCTTTGATTGCCTTCATCAACATTACATCTAGTCAATTCTTCATCCCCATTATTCCCACGTATCTGAAGATTTATCACTCATTTTTGAAAGGTAGTGTTTAATTTTGTGTCCTCTAGAAGCAAATAACTAAATCCATCTTCTGAATCTTCAGCACTGTTACTGCATTATTGCCATGTTTTAATCGAATCCCTCCAAAGTGATCTGCCATAAAGTATAGATTCATCATAGCATTTTATTTCAGGTTTGCTTCTGTTTTATGATCATGAAGGGCACCACAAAAACACGGATATATAAGGAGACAGAGGATTCAATAATGCCACACATAATAGGGTACAGATGTCATTCAATATTGCTCTGTAAATGTTAAAAACAAGCAGCACATAGAGGTGAAAAGAATTTTAGAACTCATTTGTTACCATATCTTGCAGTATCAAGCTCAGTTACAGTCAAGCTCAGAAGAGCTAGCTAATTGTGTGCCAGATAGTAGCATGCTATGCTTGTATTTACCTTCATTCAGCAAAGTTTTCAGGGAGAGGGAGAGATCTGGTTTTCCCCACAACAGATTTTTTTTTCTTTTTGTAGACCACATTTCTTAGGAAAAGGAATATAAAAATAATGATGAGAAAATAGCACCCTCCTGCTTTACAGCACAAAAGATATTAATAATCAAGAGTTGAGAGGAATGAGAAAGAAAAATTGCAAAAGATTCATACAGGAGGCCTCATGAGATTTGGTCACTTGCTCAAGCTATTAACAAAAATCATTCAGGGACTTTCAGGGAAAAGTAGCAGTAAATTACTGTGATTTCTGTCTTAAAGACAGCTGCTCAGTGAGCACCAGCAGTCAAATTAATGGATATACTTACATCTCAGTAGAGTAATTCTTTTTTCCATTTAAACCACCTTGCTCATATAGAAACCTTTATGCCAGCAGGTTGCTAAATGACACTGTACATGTGTGTCTGTAAGTAACTTAGAGGAATATAATGCAAGACTTTAAATGAGATCCTTATAGATGTGACTAATGAAAGAAAAGCATAACACCACAAGTGTTAGTGCTAGATTACTCCTTGAGGAAGGCTATGCAAAAGGGATCCTCTCTGGAGGTTAGAAGCTTTTATTTTTATTGTAAAGATCATGAAATCACAGAATTCCAGCTTGGAAAGTATCCCATCTTCTAGATCACTCATGATGATATTAAACATATATTTATAAAACCAATAAAGAATATTATACTAATGGATAACAAGATTACATTATGTAAACTTCCGGCTTCTCTTTCCAAATTACAGCACCTGCATCCAATTCAAAAGGCACCCAATGCCACATAAATGGGTATGCTGGGAAAGACATACAGTATCAGCCTTGATGCAGTCAGGTTAATAATATATGAGCATGTGACTAAAGTGGGTCTGCTGGAAAGATAAGCTGATCAACTACCTCAAATGCATTTGCTAATTCACTGCCCATCTTATTATTCCTTTTTTTTTTTTTCCTGTCCATTTAAGGAGGATGGTTTATAAAAAGAATTGCAGGCAGATAATCAGCATTTTTAAAATAGCTAAGTTATTCCCCAGCTAGCTCAACCATTTCTCTGAGAAAAAAAAAAAAAAAAAGAAAGAGAATGAAATGCCAAAAGAGACACCATTTCTGATTAAAAGGAAATGAGATATTTCCTCCTTAAAATTGATTCCTCTTAATCACCCCTCGTTCATCACACAAACACACACAGGTACTGCTAACTATTCCTCTACACATTCCATAAGCCCTTACTGCCCAAGGACAACTTCCTTTCTCTGTCACACAAAGTAAAGGTGAAGTCCAGTCCACCTCATTGGCACAATTAGTTTGCACTTACATTCTAGGTATCTAACTAAGGCTGACTCTGGTACTTTCTTTTGTTTGTTTTCACAAAGTAAATACTCTGTAAATCCTTCACCTATAAGCTCTTATCTGTCTAAACTGAAATGAACAACATCTCCTCTGAATTTAAGTGCATGTAAACTGCCCAGTGTAGCTGTCCCATGCTCCAATTCAAGCTCCTTCTTCTCTTGATCAGTGGCTGTCCCTCATCTTCCACAGCCTTCTGCTCAGTCATGCAGGTCAACACACAGCATCTGAACTGTGTAGAGTGGCTGTCAAGGGGCATGAAGCCAAGCAAGACCAAGAGACTTGTTTGTTCACCCCTCACAAACAAGTCTGCAACAGCAGTTTCCCAGCATTCAGGGAATAGCTGTCCACCTATTTTCTCAAAGCGGAGAAAAAAAGCGCTCTGACAGCTGGGTGGAGTCAAGAGGTCAGGCAGGTGGCTTTCACTTCACTTACTGCCAGAAGGGGAGTAGATGAGCATTTGGCTTAAGCCACATTCACTGTACAGAGAATGGAAAGAAACGAGGTACTGAATTATCTACAAGCTCATTGAGCTCTACAATGAGCTGTCTTCTAATACAGATCTGCCAATCACAGCAGCTGTATCACCCTCTGGAGAGCCACAGCTCTCCCACTGGAAACCTTGGCCACAAAACCTCACATGGATGCAGTGAATGGCACTTTCTGGACAGATCTAACCTAACAAATGAAGTGAGCCAAGGAGCTTTCTCATCTGAAGGGCAAGTGTTGCTGCACAACACAACTTGTTTCTATCTAGATTAACTTATTTCCCAGCACAAGTAGCTGCATCCAAGCTGCCTGCTAGCAGAGGAGCTGGCATGTGCTAACCTCCAGAGAGTATTGAACCTGGGAAAGTGCTGGGACAAACCCATGCTAGTGACTGACATACAAGTGCGTGCCTGAGCACAGGTGCTCTGCTCAAGCATGTAAGTCTTGACATTCTGCAGATTATCAGGTGCACCACAACTCTTAAACTTTGCAGTTCCACAGTTTATGGCTCAAAACCAAAATGAAGGGTCATATATACTGTTCTGCAAGTCCTGAAGACATCTTCCTATGTCAAGTTCCAGTTGTTTTGGGAGATACTTTTGTTATCCAAATAGAAACCTATAGTAAATGATTGAAAAATGCTTAGAAAGTCCAAGTGAACAACCTAGGATTCCTATCTGAATAGCCCAGAAGCTAAAGCAAATCACTGCTGATACAGAGAAAAAAAGACATGTTAATAATGTGTTTTATAGTATGAAAAAAAGGGTTAAATAAATCTTTTGTATCTTTAACAACAAAACTTACTGCATTACCCAGTAATATTGAGAATTTAAATGCAATTTTGTATCATCTATTATTTTCAACTTCAAATTTTCAGTAGATTCTAAAAGGCACAGTAGCATAGGAAACCACCAGGAAAAACGGTCGTCAGAAAACACCAAGATAAATGGTCATCTGTTTACAAAATAACATTTGATTAAGTAGGAAAATTAGTTTACATTTTAACCTCCTAAATCTGGAAGATTCAATTTCTTACTCTTCCTGAACTATTTTCCCTCTGAAAAATGTGACAGGGGCTGTGATTGCCTGCACAGCCAAGTGCAGCTCCTGGAAGGTAAAGCCCTCAGCTTTTTGATTGTGCTTCAGCCCAGTCCCAAAAGCATGAGGGACCTTGCCCAGCCGAGCTCAGGTGCACCTGCATTGGATTACACCTCAACAATTGACATTGCAGCTAAGCAATGAGCTCGCATGCTAAAGCCACGATGGGTAAGCAACAACCAGAATGGGAGACCTTAAAATATCCCTCATGTGAACAGGACATAGTTATGGGAATGAAGCTCTTCCTTTCCAGTAACTATAGGGTTAACAGGCCAGCAGAGTAAGACAGTGGGGCTATCTTGTATCTCAATTCAAAGAACAAAGGATGACCTATATTTAACCACATGGATTTTAGCTTGCTTTCAAAAGCTATCTTCTCTGTCCTACATGTATTTTGACTCGGAATTCACATGAAATCTACACAAAAAACCTCTGGAGCTCACACTGTGTACAGAATTCACATGTAGTTCATTAACCTGCTGGCTAATACTACTTAGTCAACTACAGCTCAGCTGTGCACCAGTTCAGGGCTGTCTTCCAATGATCTTCGAAAAGGCAGGTTAAGAAGGAGCAACAGGTGGAATTAATTCCAACATTAACTGAAAAGAAAAAGCATCTATAGCAAGTCAGTCAACTCCTCTCATTGCCCTCTCCATCCCATTGCCCTATTTTGTACCTCCAGACAGGTACTTCAGGAGGGCCAGCCATCCTTGCCTTAAATATCTGTTTTAGAACAAAAAAATACTCTCTTATGGCAGTGCTTCTCTCTGTTAAAGGGCACTCTGATGATCAGCTCTGGCTGGATGGTCATACACCAGAGAACCTATTTAAAGCTTGAGAGACAAGTCTTATTCAGAGACCTAACTCCCACGGGTACAACCATTCCGAACAGAGCTTTGTGTTGACATAACTTCACGGCATCCAGAAATTCTACTAGCTGTGCCAGAGGTACCTCTGTCATCTCTGCAGAGTGCTGTATTGTGCCATGGAGACATACCCATGAACTAATGAAAATTCAACATTCATATTAGTATTAAGAAAAAAGTCATTAACTGCTATTGAACTGCCAATTATCCAGTGTAACTGCAGACCTCCCAGCACAGCTGTTTTATCTTCCCTCTCTGCTGCGTGCAATATTACATTCATATTGCAGATTACATTGTCACAGAGACCTGTAACCAGCTTCTTACTGCTGAGAGAACAAATTATTTTGCCAAAGTTATCGGTTCAAATCCGTAATAGTGAATAATGAATTAGACATGCCCAGACTTGGGGATTTTTTCCTTGCAATATCTGTAGTTATGAGGAACTGTGACATTCAATTACAAATATTAAATAAACTGTTGCTTTGAAATGATTCTTGTTCCAGCTATTTTTTATGACTCTATGTCACAGGAGAGAAAAAAAGGAAGTTTGTCCTGGATAAGCTAAAACCCCTAATGGTAGCTAAATATTACTCAACCTCTTCCACTGAAAGTTTTTATTATCCTTCAGTATTGATGGATTGCACTTGATATTGTCCAAGCTTAAATTCTTTATGTAATCTTCTCTTTATTAAAAGGAAAACTGTGGGGAAAAGTGAATTGACACCTAAACAAAAGGTACTCTCCCCAAGTTACAAATCACTGGAGATTGTAAAAGTAACCTAGAGAAGTAGTAACAAGTGTTTGTTTATTGGTTTCCTCCCCAAACATCCACCACCAGCAAGCAGCGGAGTCAGGACACCTGGCTGTGTAGACGACCATTGTGGCAGATATGTCATGGAAGTTTCTATGTTTGTCTGCTGTCTTCTGCCAAGCATGACATTGCCTGCCATGCCTTTATCAAATTGCTAAGCTTTCTGTATAACTATAGACATTAAATTATCTGAATAAAAATTCAGTGCACTAATAAAAATCTTCATATAAATATCCCTCTTTATCTCTTTTTCTTTCTGTTGTCAAGGGAGTGAAAAAAATTACTAGGTATAGAGGAGGTAAAAATTCATAAAGTTTCTGTCAATTTTCCACTTCTATTAATATAAATTAGTGCACTTCTTCATTACCTGGGCATGATAAAAGTCTTTCAGCAGAAGTAAAAATATATAATAATTACATGCACAGAAGTTCTGACCTTGTAGCTTTGTAATGTGTTTCAATGACTACTGTGTGTATTAGAATGAACATTCATGTCACACCTGGTGCAATCCATGCAAAGGTACTGAGAACACAATAAAGATTATTATACAGTGTTGGTGACTAATGACATCTCAGCTGGCAAGACATATACTTGTGGCACTGGCATTTATTACAAATGTCCTATGGGAAACTTCTCATCTTCTGAGGCATCAGCATGATACCAGCAAGAGCATCTGAAACCAAACCAAGACACGCTTGTGAGCTCTGACCAAAATAATAATGAAGTCAGAGCAGAGATTCACAGAAATGGAGTGCTGGAGAACACCTCAAAGCATCAGCTAGCCCAGCCTCTCCAAAGGCAAGAGCAACACTACTGGAGAGGTATTTATTTAATCCCTTCTTGAAAACCTGAAACAAAGGAGATGCTACAAAGAAATATAGCTAGATGAAAACCAATTTGAAATCAATCCCCTAATTTCCTTAATTTCCTCAGGTCTTAATTCAATTGGTACTAAAGAGCAACTGGTCATCATTCTCTCATCGCCAGCATCCTACTTATTGGGAACTTTTATTTCTTCTCCCCATCCTATTTCTCAGTGTTAAACAAACTCATTTACTTAAACATCACTGCATATGCCATGTTTTGTAATTTTTTCAGTTAGAAAGACTTTTTTCTGTTCTTTATATCTCTTGTTTCTTTCCATCTCCCTGAGAGCCAGTGAGGAAATACTGGACACAGCATTCTTGCTCAGGCTTAACTAATGACAAAGCAAACCCTGTGTCTTGTGAATGACACTTCTATTTATGTACGCCAAGGTAAGATGCATCTTTTTTCAATTATACTGCATCTGTGACTTTTTCAATTGCATTAGATTCTGGTCCAGTAAGACCTTTGTTTAGTGTCTTACTGCTTAGCCAAATCTTTATCATTTTAGATAATGAATTCATCGTTCCTTATATAATGCAGCACTTCATGCTTGCTCCTTCTTTATTTGGGCTATTCCTCTAGTTTGTAAATGTAATTTTGAATCCCTTTTTGTCCATGGAATACCTGCAATTATTCCAGACTGATGTCATCACAGATCATATCTATTTCATCAGATGATTCAATGCTGGCAGCTGGAGTTGGCTTTCAAATAGTCTATGGGCACCTCCCAGCAACATTATCTACCTCCCTGTCTCTGCTTAAGCAGGTACTCCTTCCCCTTCAGAGTAGCTGCTTTCCACTGCAGATAAGCAGAAGGCTGTCATCAATTCCCCTGGACAAACAGGAGTCATTTCCCTATCACACAGTCTGCTACAAGCACTTCTTTCTCTCTGTCTGTCAATAAGAAGTATGAAACATGACCGCGATGGAGAGAGAAAGTGAGGCAGGCTGGGGGAGTTCATGGGTGCTGTCCCGAGGGAGAAAAATGGATGGAGACAAGGAAGAGGATGGATGAGCTTGTAGCCAGCTGGTAACTAGAGAGCAAGTAACCTGTAAGACAGACTATCCTCCAGGATCAGTGCCTGCTGCTGTGCCCCTCTTGTAGTGGACGGGTGCTGGCTCATCACCAGCGCAGTGACAGCACTCTTTGCAGGGCTATACTGGCTCCAGGAAACGCTTCCCTGCTTGGGCACTACTTCTTTCTTCTTCCTTTTTTCCCCCCCATATTATCTATCAAATACACACATGTATATATATATGTATCAAATATATACGCACATATATGCAAAATTATGTATGTGGTCTTTCTGCCATTGTATGATCTACTATTCTCCCTAAATACATTAAGGTATAAAATATATAAAAGGAAAATCAGATTATAAAGTTACATATTCTATTTTATACTCCTGTGATTTATGATTTATGAACTAGTAATAAGCACTGCACACATGAATCTTCTTCTAGCTAGAAAATGTGTGTTTGCAATATGATTATGTAACCATTGTATCAGAACAACTCCTTTAATTTCTCCATCTGAATCTTCAAAGCGAAGTATGTCAAAACCTGGTTATGATTTCCTGCAGGAGGTAATACCAAGATTCTGTCTGCAAAATAGATAGGAAATATCTGTTTATGGCAGGAAATATAAGCTACATTTATGATATGAAACAGAGGTTACTTTTTATTGTGTGTACTCAAAAACTAACCAAGTTTCTCTCTCCATAGCCATTCAGGAAACAAGGACACTGCCTAGACAGACTAATCCTTCCATTTTAAAAATAACAACCACACAGACATCTAAGATACCTGTTGCAAATTAGTGACTGTCTCCTTCTGATTCCAGAAGGAACCTGGAGGATAAGCTTTGCCTGTACATCTAAGGAACAATTCACTTACCTAAGCAAAGGTGTCTGGTGCCATTTTGGATGCCTGGATTATGCAGAACCCCTGCATAGTACACCAAAGGATCTGTGCAGGTTCACGTAAGTTCTAGAGAGACAGCTGGAGTGCAAACAAGTTACCTTGAGGCACCTAAAATATCTAAGCAGCACTATTACATTTCCTTCTTTATTTTAACCTCTCTTGATGGCATCACATGTATTGACAAGAACAAGGCTCAGTTGTTTGACTTTTGGGAGCAGTTGCTATGTCTCATACCTGGGCACAGCGACATGGCAGAGGACTTGCAGGAGATCTGCAACAACCTGGACTGGAAACCAGAGGGCAAGTGTGATATTGTGAAACCAAAATGGCAGTAGGCACCTTTGCCCAAGCATCCACATTCTGTTCTACATCCCCATTAACTGCACGTGTAGAGTTTGGCAATCCAGCTCTCACTTAGACATCTAATGCTATAAATCTCAATTTACATAAACGGAATCCACCGGATTTTTTATCATCTCGCCTAAAATGTGACAGATTTCATTAGCAGAAGCATGATGTTCTGCACCCTCAGTACTTCAGGTGAAGTATGAATTAATTCACCTAAAAATAATTATTTGTGTATCCCTATCAAGGAAAATAGACACTATTTAGTCTCAATGAGTAGTAACTTCTGCCGACCTTAGGGCAGCAACTAAAACAGTTTGTCAGAAAGATGTCAAAATTGCTTTGAAAATCAGCAGGCACACAATGAAGTCCATATGCATACTTGCAGTTTCATAAAGGCACATGCATAAAAATAAAAATTACAGTGTTAGCATAGAAAAGATTACATCTTTTTTAGAGTGACAGCACAGAATAGATGACATCTTTTTCAGAAACAACAACTCATCTGTTTTAAGGTCTGACTTTATGTCAAACTAATTTTCTGACTACAGTATTCTCAAAACAGCAGGACGACTATATAGCAAATGATGCCTCCTGGGTTTTTCTGGTTTAATTTTATCAAAATTAGAGCCTTTCAGAAACCCTAGATGGACAACTCTGAGGTCCTCTCTATAAACAAAGACAATGCAGACAGCACTTCTGAGAGCAATAGCACATTTCCTATTCTCTGCAAAACATTATCTCTAGAGAAGAAAGGTTCATTTTTGCACTAATCCCCTTGTTTCCTCCATCCACTTTATAGTATTACTTCCCATACACTATGAAACACATTCTAAAATTATAGTAAAATGAAAGCACAGTACTTCAGTCTTCCAGCTATAATAATGACTTTAAAGAGGGTGTTATTTGGAGATTCAATGCATTGATTATTTAACTTCCTGAGATACGAAGTATTTGGGTGCTTGAAAATTGAATGCCTGGAACTAACACATTTGATTCACAGACCAAACACTGAAGAACAATCAGACTGTTAAAAAAATTACAAATTGTGGACACTGTCTGATTGGAAATAGGCTGACAGACTAGCAAAAGCACAGTAACTATTTCTTTTTCAATTCATGTCATGTGAGAAAAACACCTAGAAACACAGCAAGAAAATACAATCAACCTGAATCACGAAAAGTAATAAAATCTACAGCTAAATTATTGAAATCTGACAACAGTAATCTTCCATACTCTTTATTTGTAAGATGACTTACACCATATTCTCAGTAATACATCTGTTATTATTATTGATTAGTATTTTGTTCGGAGATTTATATTTCTGTACAATTTATAGCGGTTTTAAATGCAATTAATGGTGGTAGGCACAAAAATAGGTAGGTGTTTAAGTGTCCAGTTACACATATCATTTGTGAAATAGGCAAATAAGTATGAGAAAGAATGTACAGATTAAGCAGGTGAGTAAAGCACACTGACATAGATATAGACATATGTGCAGGTAATTAACAGACTGCAGCCCTTCCCTGAGCAATGCACTTCTTATATGCAACTTCATTGATTCCCCCTTGCAACCACATATATGTAACTTGAATTATAAATATTGAATCATGTGATTTTTACATCATGCATGTTTACAATTTCAATAATGCTACTCAATATTGCCAAGATGTTGTGAAATCAAATAGAAACTGCTTATTTACAATTTTTCAGTAAAACAAGTTGATGGTCTGCAATCCTGATGCTTGCATCTGTCCTCCTGATAGCATTTCAGCATCAAAAATAAAGAAAAATGTTAATTGTTCCATGTAATCCAAGGAAGGTGTACACGGCTATTAGTAAGTCTATTCTAAAAAATATCTACAGGTAGCCTGAATGTACAGGGAAAACAACTCCTAGTGATTTTCAACAGAAAGACTAAAACCACACAAATAAAATTTTTAAATGTTGGGAGGCTTAAAAAATAGCTAGTAAATAAAGATTCATAGAGGAATATATTATCTATAAAGCTACAGTTTGATTACGAATAGAAAAGAGCATGATACAAGCTGTAATTCCTGTTACAAAGAATTGTCATTATGTCACTGAAAGCTACATGACAGGCTGCCTAGAAAGTAGCACAATGAAACTTGCTGTAATAACATTTTATTTATGTCCATAAAACTGAAGAATGGTAAATATCTGGTTATTTTATTTTTAATACAGAGATGAATTTTAACAAGCTAATTTATAAAAGGTTGCACCAATGTCTAGATTTAAATCAAAGGAATAAATGTCCACACTACCACAGTTCACATGAAGAAATTCTTGTAACACATTTGAATAGTTGATGAGGCTAAAAAAGTCAACGTTCACAATATCTGTTTGGAATTAAATGAAAGAATATGTCCAAAGTTTAGCTGGAAACCAGCATGAAGTTCAACAGCCATGCCTCAGGTCTTCAAACCAACTGGGCCTTTTTTTTTTTTTACTCATCCAAATTACTACTTTGAATAAATACTTGAGTTATCTTGAAAAGCTCCCTCTCTTCATCCTTATTCACTGTTCATTGATATGTACTCAAAAAACCTTGGAAACCAGTAAAAAGTTACTTAAAACAAGTAGAAGTGACCAACTCAGGTAGTTTGTGAATATAGCTGTGCTTAGTCAAAGATGATTTCTTTTCCAGGCAGGCAAGACAAGCTCAGCTGAAATTCTGGTTGTAGTAAGGTGTTCACCAATCAGAAGCCCTTCCTGCTCATTTTTCCTGAAGTAAACTACTACAGCTTTTATAATAAAAGTAGTTTAGCAACCTCCTTCAGAAACACATTATTTGCTTCTGTTGCAAGATCTGTATTGACATTTTTCATACTTTGCATTGCTCTGTGAGAGGGCACAGAAATAAACCACTTTTCTGCAGCTGCTCTGGCAACTAATGGGCAAGAGTGAGCACTGACTCCTGGGGCAGCTAGAAACTGAAGCACTTGGTACACTGACACACAGTTTGGGGACACAATGACCATCTTCTTGAGGAGCTCTCGTATCACTGAGGATGTGATTACCCAGCCTACCATAAGAAGCAGTGTAATTACTTACTTTTCCTTACACCCCTGCTACAGTGGGTTGGACAAGTGGGTTGTTATTTAAACCTAACAGGCTTTCCTGCAGCTGGGAAAAAAAAAAAGAAAAAGCACAAAAAGCAGCATACATCCCCTCATTTTCTTTCCAATCTCAGTATGCCTTTCTCTGATATTTATTGCCTCTCTGGCACTTCACATACACAGCGTTATATATTAATTTAATGAGTCATGTAATGCTTCCCTAAGACTGGAACATATCCAGAGGTGGGGAAGGTGGCAGTGGGGAAAGTGAAGTCAGACTTTTCAATTACTCTTCAGAGAGAAGCTTTCATTCAGCTCCCATTTTTTTCTTACTTGAGAAACAATCCTACAGGTACAGAAAAGCCTGTCAAATACATGAGTTGTCTCTGCAGTTGTCTGAATCTGCATGTAGCCTAAGACAAACTCTTGTAAGTAAGAACTATCTTGGCTTTTTTTCCCCTCCTGAATGAATAGCAAGCTGGCATTGGTGACACTTTTAACTGCAAACAGGTAACTCTATCTCTGTCAAAAACATATTTTTAGAAGATGAGAAGTAGAGCAAAAGTCTCTCTCTCAGAATTTCAAGTAGAGGGGGTGAAAGTAGTGACAGGATTAATGAAAATACAGAGATCATGTATCAAGCAAAGATATGCCAGCTTGTAACACTGCAACTGTGCATTGAAGGAGAGGTAGTGCAGTGTTAGAGTTATATGTACTATAAGACAGCTCAGCCTCCAAACATGTATATATTATTTTTAATGCCATAAATGTACCTACAGCATTGCAGAGTGACTGGTCTTCCTACACAAGAAAGAATGCACGGAAAAAAAAAACCTGAGACACGGAGAGAAGGAGTAACTTGCTCATGAGCATAAAAAATCCACCTCAGATTTAGGATTAGGTCAAGAAACAGAAATCGTAGCTTCTAACCTCGAGTCATCAAAGAATACAGATGAGAGGACCAAAAGGCAGAAAAGCACTAAACACCTCCCTGTCAATCGGTGAACACTACAGCCCCGCACAGCATCACTTTCCGTGACAAGACTAGAATACTATTCCTCCCAAATCCACAACCGCGCCGGCTTTGGGTGCTCAACAAGCCTTAAAGCACTCGCACATGTCACAGTTTACCCACAGACAAGCTGGGATGTTGCGGTTCTTTTGCCCCGAACGGCGCAAGAAGCGGGGAGATGCCGACAGCCGCGGCCCTCCACCACCGGCCCCGGCAATCCGGCCCCGGCAATGCCGCCCCGCACCCCCGGCTGCGAGGCCGCGGCAGGTGCCGGCGGCCCGGCGGAGCCCCAGCGAGCTCCGGCCGCCCGGGGCTACCGGGGGAGGAGAAGGTGGGTTGGTGCAAACCGGCGGCCCGGCACACTCCGGCCGCCGGCAGTGAGAGGGGAAAAAGCGGGGGAAAGGAGGAAAGCGTGTCTCCGGGGAAATAAAGTTTTCAAGCGAAGAGGGCAGCGCTCGGAGCGCCGCGCAGCCCCGCCGCCGCCCGCAGAGACAGCAGCGACTTCGTGAGAAAGGAGGGACGGGGAACGGGCGGCCGTGACCCGGGCGGCAGCCCCGGCGGCGGCAGGGCTCTCACCCGCTACTCACCATGTTGACTTCGGAAACCATGTCGATGCTGGCGATGTCGATGTTCATCCCCACGCAGACGGGCGGACCTGCGAGCAGACCAGACCTTTAGCCAGCGGCGAGAGGTGTCGCGGCAGCGCGGACGCGGTGCCGGACCCGCCGTGCGGGAGCGGCGGCAGCACCGGGGACAGATGCGGGGGAGGGGGGCATCGCCGGGCGGAGAGCCCGGGCAGGGCGACTCACCTCCGAAATCCGGCCGGAGGCGGATGTCGTAGCCCTTCAACAATTTATCCACAGTTTCTTTCACGAAGGACATGTTGCCGGGATCGTTCACACTGTGGGGAGAAAGAGACGGGGGTGTCGGGCGGGAGAGGCAGAAGCCGGGGTGCGGGGGGCCAGGGGCG